>NW_024375753.1:0-25007 GCF_010015445.1 Perca fluviatilis
TCACCCTTTTTTAAATCACGAGTCAACCAACAGCCTGGATATTTTTGTTTTTGCCATTTATGTGGCTGAACTTAGAGCCAACTGGAGGCGGTAAGTTATACATTTGTGAAAATGTTAGTAAGAAGAACGTTACAACCAACGGTTTAAAGACGTCAACGGCTAAAGTTTTTAGCTAACCAGCAAGGACGTATTTTAGAATACAGACGACGTGTACCGTCCCTCACTGCACTATCAAACAACTTGCTTATGTCGTTTGCTAACATTAAATTACTTCTCTAATCTGTTGTGTGCCTGTCCCACAACGTTAGTTAAATATTTAACGTTGTAAATAAAAGCTTAAAAGTGTACTGTGCACAATGCTTTCCTCAAAAAACAATGTTACGTTATAGTTATACAAAAGTAGTCCCTCTCAATCATCACTTATTATGACCCACTAGACATGAGTGTGTGGTGGTGTCTGTATCTGCGGTTGCACGTTGTGAAAATCGGAGATGGGAGTAAGTCACACATGGGCAAGTCACAAGCAAGTCTCAAGTCTTAACCTTCAAGTCTCAGGCAAGTCCAAGTCATTTTTTGTGACAATCAAGCAAGTCAAGTCATAGCTTTGGTCAAGCAAGTCACAAGTCAAGTCATATAAAAGTTTCCATTTTTAAACAAGCTAAAGACAGTGATTATGAACTGCTGGAGTTTTATTTGCATTTTTTTTTGTGCATTTTTTGTGTGTAATATGTATGTATGTGTGTGCCTGGTTTTATTTGCTCTTACCGCCACCTTGAACAAAGAGGGGAGGGTGTGCTTATTCATGGCCGAAAACTGAACTCTACATCACAAACGTCCAAATAGTGGTTCAGCTGAAAATGGGGGCTGGAACTCGAATCTCTCCCGACTTGAAGTGAAATTCGACGTGGTGGTGGTTGACGTCGGAAATATTTGTAGTGCAGACCTTGCAAGCTGCCGTTCGTTTCTTCTTTGCTTGGTCAGATGGGTATCCTTATAGCCAAACTTTATTATTTTCGTTGCAGAGGGGTCCATGACGTTAAGTTACTATCCGTTGCCAGTCTCGTTTACTGACGGTCTGCCGCCGTGTGCCGCGTCATCATATCATCGGGTTCCCGCGCATGCAACAGCACTAAAATCGTAACGTTAACTCCTCCTCAATATCAGAGGGGAAAAAAAATATATTTATTAAACAGAAAGTCAAGTCATTTGACTCAAGTCTAGGTCAAGTCTCAAGTCATGAATATCAAGTCAAAGTCAAGTCGAGTCTTTTATGAATGTTTATCAAGCAAGTCTCAAGTCCTAAAATTTGAGACTCGAGTCAAGTCATGTGACTCAAGTCCCCCATGTCTGGTGTAAATATTAGCGATCGCCCAAGCCCATGTTTTATTTAAAATTTAGAATTTTACTCCTGTGTGTTTTTGTACTTTATGATTTCTCTTGTGTGGTGTTGATAAGCGTGAATACAATGATGTAATATAAAAATGATATATACAAAACAGGTAGTAGCAGATGGGCCTTAATTCTTCGTGTCTCTGTGTGTGTTTGTTAAGGAACTAACAGGGGTACCAACGCTAAGCCAGCCGGCGTAAAGAAACCTCTCCTACAGGGTGAGTGTTTTCCTCTAGAAATTATGTGTTTGTTTTTTTTACAGTTATGTGATTTTTTTGATGTGCCGAAGTGTGATTGTGTTTAGATGTGTTAAACCAAGCAGGAGATGATGAAGTGAGGTGTGGTAATATACACAGTATTATAAGAAAACGTGTGTGTAGACAATAACTGCAGTAATAATGGTAACACTGCCAACCGGAACAACGATCTAGAAAGATGTCACAAAGACGTGATTTTGCATCAAGCTCATTACATTGAAATAGATGAATTGAGTCTCCCCATATTATCAATATTGTGGCAGTTCATATATATATATATATATATATATATATATATATATATATCCATTTTCTTTTTCTTTACATATTCAGATGAATCCTCTACTGACTCTGGCGTCTCACGTGAGTATCTTTTATCCACTGATTGAAAGCTGCATCAAGCTTCAACACTTGTTAGTATCTACTGACATAACGTACTCACTCACTCACCTCTGTTCATCCCTGCAGGCGACGAACCCCCCAGCCCTGAGTCAGCAAGCCTCAAGGAGAATGAAGAAAATGAGTAGGTCTAATGAGACAAATAGATTTAGTTTGGGATATACAGGGATTAAAGTCTCCGTCGCTACAACGGATTTCCGTAAATTTGATTTTTGTAAGGCAACTACAAATATTAGGTCTGTTGAATGAATTAGAATTTTGTGATGTTTAATGTTTACAGACCTAATAGTGTTTTTGAGAACTTCCTGTGTCTCAATCAGTGACACATCAGCCATGAGTTTCGCTTTATTTATGCTGTAGCCTAGCTACACGCTTATCTCATTAGCCCGTTTGCTTAAAAAACACACATCTGGAGAACTAAAGAATGGTCTAAAAGTTTTCGGATTATAGTGACACAAACGAGACAGCTGATAAGGTAGGCCAATGTGTTGAACTTTTTGGGGTATGATCGATTGTGAGTGCGGGGTGCGCAACACATGGATGTAGCTAGGTTATAACAATAATAACGGCGCAACATGGTGATTTATTTTAAACTGGCCTTAAACATCCAAGCTCGGGCGCAAATCAATCAGTTGTCAGGAAAGAAAACAAAAGGTCTCGCGGCATGCTACTAACAAGCTAGCGTTAGCTCCTCGGTTAGAATGGGCCAGTGTATGAAGGTCTGGCCAGAGGTGCGGACCAGGTGGCGGACGAGGCTGAGAGCATCGTGGCTGAGGTTAGCACAACAAGCGGATCAGCGTGCGAGTCAGTCTAGCGCTAATGAAACGGAGCTGGAAGACCCGCCTGCAGGTTCCTGATCAGCTAGCAACGGAGAGAGGGTTGTGAATAAGACGATGACGGTGTCTCGGCGGTGCTCCACCTGTGGTAGGGTATGTTTGAAACACAGCCAACATGCTAACACACATTTGACGGTGTCATCCAGACACAGACCTGCCAACCTGTACGCATTTTGCGTAGTAGATACGCATTTTGACATCAAAATACGGTGATACGATTTGTCACTTTAAACTACACGAAAATCAGGTGACTGCTTGAGTTCACTCGTTGACGTGCAGTAGCCGTCTCAGTCTAACTCATGATGATAGTAGGCAGCTAAAACTTATGGCTAAAACAGCGTAGCAGCCACGAGCATGCTGGAAAAAAAAAAAATAAAGAAGAAGAGTTCGACCAATCACACCTTTGGGTTCCTTCCTCTAATGTCAAGCGGGGATATCGGCTACTGATACCAAAACGAAAGCATATAAGGTGAAATTAATTAATTTACCTGTCAACTTTGGAGAAATATTATTTATTTATATTATTATTACTAAAGCCTTGCATTTGGTATACAAAGTCTTGGATTTCATTACAAAGGTCTTATATTTTTTTGCCTTTCCTAGGATTAAGTTCATAACATAACAAAATTAACTGTTATGTAGGTTAATTAAAAACTGACCAGAGCCCCTCGCTGGACGCACCGGAGGACCGAGACACAATGTAAACACTCCTCTCTGACCGGTACCAGGGGGTTAGCGGTTAAACTGAACGGAGGATATGCAGAATGTGTCGGTGGATGTCGGACTTTGGCTGGCCGCTCGGCGCCTTCAGACAAAGCTCAAGCTAACAGGCTAACGGCTTATTAGCTAGCCAAACACCGAGCAATAACGTCTGCAAAGATTGGATCTGTGAGCGCATCAATCTGCTCGGTGTGTCTTAGAACAAGTCTGCTGGACTCTAACATCTGTTGATCCGTGCAGTTCACTGTGAGCAGATTATTTAGAGACGATGTGACCGGCAGGTAACGTTAGCGGTTATCTGCTACTGTAGCAGAGCTGCAAGGAAACGCTGAACTGAGCTGTGTGTTTTCAGTGTTAAACACTGCTGCAGGTATTCATGCACGACTGTTGTTGGTGATTTCCAGAGGTGGAAGACTTACTCACATCATGTATTGCAGTAAAAGTAGATAAAACAGTGTTGTAGAGTTACAAATTACTTGTCAGTCCTGCATTCAACATCTTCCCTATGTAATAGTACAAAAGTATTATCAAAATATACTTAAAGTACCAAAAGTAAAAGTGCTCATTATGCAGTGTAATATATTTTATTTTATTGGATTATAATATGATCCAATTAATTGTATTAAATATGACCGATAATTTAAATAAAATGTTTTATTTAATTCAAGTAGCCTACTTGAACATAATTATTTTCTAGGGTTTAAAATGTATACAGATTTGACATTTAATGGCACATTTATTCTGTGTGCGTGCCGCCGTGTTCATGAACCAGAACTTCAACAATAAATCAATAAGTTGCTACTCCAAAACGTTTTTCAAGGTTGGCAGGTCTGCAGTCATGCCGATCACCGGGGTGAAAAAAAAAACCGGGCACAACTCTTTATTCCCGCTGCTATTAAGCAGCCTTTAGACACATAGCAGGGGGTGAAACAAGCACTGCTGCAATTGGCATTTACATTGGCATAATATATTACATTAGATAATAGAGTATCTAGTTTGAATTTAAATAAAAAAGCTTTCACTGAAAAGTTATATATGTTTAATTATTTGTAGCGCTTGAATAAAAATAGTGAAGTCTTGCAAACTTGATTTTATAGGTTTGACTTGGTGTTGAATTGCATATTAACAATAAAAATAAAATACAAATCTCCTATTAAACATTCTTGGCCTAAAGTAATGAGAGTGTAAGATAAAGCCTTTCTACAATATGATTGCCGCAGTAGAAAAGAACAGCAGTGGTTAGTCGTGGGATGGTACTGAAATATTGTTTTGTTCATCAGGAAAAGAGAACACTAGCTACACTCCCTCTACGCTGTTTGCGTCTTGTTGTACATTAAAAACCAATAGGGCGCGATCTCAAAAGGGCTGCTATCTGTATAGGTCGATGTGAACAGCTTACGACTTGGCCCGAAAAAAAAAAAGTTCAGTCAAAAGATTTTTTTTCACTTTAATCCCTGGATATATAAAATAAAAAGGGGAATTTGAAAATCAACAAGTACATATAAAAGCTCAAAAAATGCATCAACTGCCTCCGATTAAAGGGTTTAGGGGACGGGGTGTACTTTATTTTAAAGATTAATGAATTTCATTATTCAAACAGCATCATTGTGGTCTTGTTATGTAGAACTTTGTAGCTATGAAAACAAAATGATCAGATAAAATATAGTTTGTTTTCGTTTGTCTCAAGTGGCTAAAAGTTAGGCCAGTTTGTAGGTAGAGATTCAGAAAAGTGTGACCTGTAATTAATATGAATTCAGAAGCACCTTAAAGAGACTCCTGAAACATCTATCATCAAATCTAATGTAAAATGATGACCTAGTGTCTGAGTTATATAAAATCTGTTGTGAGAAAACTGACATTTACAGACATTTTGTATTTCATTTAATCTTAGTTAACAAAGATCTTTAACTCCTTCTTGCACACACACACACACACACACTCACTAACTCTCTCTCTGTCTCAGGTGTGGTGTGGTGTGGTGTGGTGTGTCTCGGGCCAAACTGAGACGCTCCCTCACCGCCGATGACTCTCAGGTCAACTCGCCCTCCGCTCTCCAGAGGCGTAACCGCGGCGACCGGCTCCCCATCCCCATCCTGCTCCCCGGCCGACCAATCACAGCCCTTCTCTTCAAACACCAGCAACATCGACCAGCTGCAGCTCGCTCTGCTCACCGCCCCGCTCGGCTCGCAGCCGGCGAGTCTGGCCGCCAGCCAGTCGCTTCAGCTGCAAAGCCCCGCCTTCTTCCTGGACTACGATTCCCAGAGTACACCAGGGTGCATCTCCTCTCTGGAGGCCTACGAGGACTTCGGAGAGCCAGGAGGAGGATAGTTCTTATAGACGGCATTACTGCTAACTTTTGACAATCATATCATTATTTTTTTTTTTTTTTAATTTGACAAAATTGCAAAACATTCCGTTCTTCCAGCATCTCAGTCGTGAGAATTTTCTGCTTTTCTTTTGTCTTATGTGTTTGAAAAGTAAATATTTTTGTTGATCACTTTCGCTTTAAGATATTGTGTTGGATAGTCTTCATAGTTCTACATGATATTGTAGGTCAAACAATTAATCGAGTAAAGATACCCTGCCGAGTTTTCTTGAATTCACATTCAGTGTTTTCTACAAAAATGCGTTGTGGTGAAACATTGTCGTGAAACAAGCGTGATGAATTTATATATTCGGGTGTGTTTGCGTCTTTCCAGCAGCTTCACGAGAACTATAGACTGTCAAAGACAGATGTCTTACCTACAGATCAGACATTTTGTGAAGACTCATCTCGACAATTTTTAGACTGCAACATCTAAGTTGGACCAATGTCTCTGTAGTAGAAAAGCATACAATTTCATTTATATATGATGTGTTACAAGAACATGAGCAAGTGAATATGGAGGGTATAGAAAAGGACCGGGGGAAAAGAATTAGGTATGGGAATAGCAAAGGTCACCTGGGACAAAGGGCTGAATGTCAATATGTGCTCCCTTAATGCCAGACACTGTTTGATCCAGTTCAAAATGTTGCACAGGTTGCATTATTCAAAGGTGAAGTTACAGAAAATCTTCCCAGATGTGTCCCCAATTTGTGAAAAATGTAACCAAGCGGATGCAGATTTACTACATAGTTATGCACTACGTCCTAAGCTACAGGAATTCTGGGTGGCAATATTTTCGTTCTATTCACAGGTTTTTAAAGTTCAAATAAGACCAGACCTACTTTGGGTTATACTGGGTGCTTCAGATCACTAAGAAACTTCAGAGTGTCGTGGAAGTTTCCTTTGCAGCATGGGGTAGAGTTTGAGAGTTTAGTAAATTGAAACAAATAAGACAGACTGAGACTAAAACCAAGTTGGGTTTTTGTATTTTATTAAAAAATATATATTTGCAAATCGGATCAACATGATTTCACAAAAGGCCGCAGCCCAGTGTGGAGTCAGTTTTCTCAAATGAGTGAACAAGAACACCAGGCTTATATGCATCTTCAGGTGACCGCACATACGCACTTGGATTATTATGACGCTACAATTTTGACAGGCAATCTGATACACATGAAGACAATCAGAGGAATACAAGAGACATCTTGGAGTCATCTCACCTCCTCCTCCCTGTACGACTTTCACCCCCCAGTTACATCTTAACTAGCATGGGAAAACATGAGATAGTTTTAGGGTGACCTTGTACCTTTATCGGTTCAGGCTAACAGTGCTCACATTATGTTCCAGACTGCATGTCTCACAAAGTTTAGAATCAAAATCTGCATGTGGGAATGAGATAGACTCTTTCAGCATTTGTGAGAGAATTAAAGTAGAAATAAAACATAAAAATATAAGGAATTGTGCTTAAATGTAATTTTCCCATTACAAGAGCATGAACGGTTAAGATTCACTACGCAGGCAATTGTCTTTAACACATCATAACATAACAAGTGGCACTACACTGGGGTGGGAAGGGTTGTTCCTGATTGTAATTTGGGACAAGGCCTCTGGGAAGATCCAGGACTAGGTGGAGGGATTATATCTTCAATTCTTTTTTTCTTTTTTTGTGTGTGGTTGTTATTGATTTCAAATACTTGTCTACCTATGTTGTTGTTTTATTTTGTCTGTCTGTTGGTGTCATTTTGGTAATGCTGGGCCCTTTACGGCTTTGTACTGTTTGTCTTTTGGTTCAGTATTTGAGAAGAACCAGGATATCCGTTCCACAACTGTATTACTGTTCTCGTGCGACATGATAAAAATATTTGAAACGTAAAACAAGCGTGATGAATCAGTGCATTATGCAGTTTTAAAAACTTGATTATATTTGGGTTACGACAATACCCAGGTTTTTAAAACGTAAACACCTTATCCCGGGTAAAATCAGAGTTCTCATACCCCGGTTAACAGACGTAAATAACTTATTTAGGCTATGTTCACACTTGCCGTCTTTTTTTGACAACAAAAAGTTGACTAAGGCGCTTTTTTAGTAAAATAAAAAGAAGCTGGCAGCGTTTAGTTTCCAAAAAAACAGCCGAGAGCATCTTTTGTTGTTATAACAACAGCTACTAGTACAGTATCCTAACTAGTGCGCTATGTGGAGCGGTGCTAATGTTAGATAAAACAAAGAGGTGGAGAAAGCTAGAGAAAGAACAGATGGCTAGATTTATCGAGCCGTTTGCGCCTGTTTCCAGGCGCTAATTGGTCGCAAAGACGGACGTAACCGATGCGGGCTATTTACAAACAGGGCGCACTTGGGTAAAATCGCAGATTGTCTGCCACATGAGCGAGAAGAGACATGCGTCATCAATATGCGTTCGTGGGAGGGTCGTGGGGAAAGTGGGAGTTCCACCCAAAAAGGTGGGAGGATAAGTGCAAAGTGCACCTAATTATATATTCCGTGGTATTTACAAAGACTGTCAGTAAGAGCGCGCCTCTATTCTGCGGGGGAAATTCTCCGCCTCTTTAAAGCAGGTCTAAACCAGCCGCAGTCGAGTTTCCTCGTAGACCTTTATGCCGCTGGTGAAATGGCAACAGTAATTTGAGCAAGACGAAGACATAGGCAAGGCTGAAAATATTTTTAACAGAAGAATCACACTTTGTCAGTGAACACAACATCATTTAGCGTTACAGATCAAGCAGCCGTGCAATATTAGAGTTACTGGAAGAAATCAAAGATGAAATTGAATCTCCCACTCAGCGTTCACATCCCATTCAGCAGTTGTTAAACTCCTCGCTACATTACAAATATTGGCATCAGGATCATTTCAAACAGTCATAGCATCAGCAGTGGGAATATCGCAGTCTGCACTCAGCCGTATCATAGCAACAGTACCGCTTTGCTACAGCGCAATCTACGGTCTAGTGGGCGGAGAAAGACGCTGATTGGCTGATGGGTGTCAGGGTTGATAAATACTACGCAAAATGTGGAAGCATAGCGTGCGCTATTACCGAACTCGCATAAACAGACGCAGCGCAAACTGCGCTAGTGTTAGTAAATCAGGCCCAGAGAGATGGCTCTAGAGAGGGCTTCTCGTGTGTTAAAGTACCTAAAGACATCTGGAGGTTTGACTACAAGCTTGGAAAAAGAGGGGAGGGGTATTCAGTTGGTTTCAGTCTGCATCCTCGCTGCAAGATACCACCAAATCCTACACACTGCTCCTTTAAGTTCGAGAAAATGTTCAAGAGAAACAGCAGGCAGCACATAAACACAAATTATATTTAACGCCTCCATCAACACGACTAAATCAACATATCATTTACAGTTTTTTTCCAACTGCTTCCACACGTTTTCAAAACTATGTCTCCTTTTTTCAAAACTCTACACACAATTCCCAAAACTGCACACGCAAAATGCTAAATGCCTCACATCTCCTTCAAAATGAAACACTGCAAAATGTCAAACACATCTCAAAATGAAGCATTTGCATCAAATGGCAAACACTTTTTTCATAATAGTAAATATTTGGATATACCATGTACACACCGTTGTTCTAAATCTAAAGCTCTTTTGTCTTTCATAGGCTTATATATCTACATCTACAATGTTCTAGAGAGAAAGTAATCTGCTGAGAGGGGTTGAAAAGTGCACTGTAAAAAAACAATGTAATGTTACAGTAAAACTGTAAAAGAAAATATTGATTGGGCAAAACATTGTATACAGTAGCATTAAACAAGAAAACAAAAGTACAAACATATGTAAACCAAAGGTATCATTTTTAGAATAAAGAATGTATGTGGGTGTGTGTGTGTGTGTGTGTGTGTGTGTGCGTGTGTGTGTTAGTGTTAGTGCGTGCTTGTGAGTCGGGGCGGGTGGGGGGGAATTGTATGCAAACAAAGTCTGATTGATTTGTAATGCTGAAATAGTCTTTAGATAGTTGCATGCAGTATGGACACCACTGTAAAGCTGTTCAAGATGGGCATTGGTCAATCCGTGGTTGATCACATGATGAATAAGTGTGGCCCTGATCTCATCAGAGATGGTTCTCCTTCTTCCTCTTCTTCCCTCCTCCTCCTCCTCCTCGTTGTTGTCCCCTGTCTCTCCCTCCTCCTCCCCCTTGCTCTCTGTCTATTGTTGTCATCCATTGTTCAAAACAGGTAATCTGACCTTTGACCTATGTATAGGCCTATACTAAAGCAGTGATTGGTTAGTGTTCAGTTATGACATAATGTGTTTGCAAATGTGAGGAGTGTGTGTTTCCCCTAGTAAATAAGTGTAGCATTTTGATTGGTTGTGTTTAGAAAAGGAAAGCAAGTCACTTCCTGTTCGGTACTCTATTCAAAATTCCAAAATAAAAAGACAGGAAGGCGTTATAGGTCTGTCAGAACCCGCACATCCAGTTTAAGAGACAGCTTTTTTATCCACAGCCATTATAACTTTAAACATTCAATTACAGAAATAGAACTTTATCATGCTGAATGATCATCTTGCCCGTTTTGCACTGATTTGCACTTTTAAAGTACTATGATCTTTTTTTAAATTTGTGTATGTGAGTGTATGGTTTGTGGAAGGGTTTGGCGTGTGTATATGAATTCTCGGCACTTAAATTTCGTTGTGACTATGTTTTACAATGACAAATAAATGATTCTGATTCTGAAGCAGTGAGAGACTTCTTCTTTAGTGACCGCATGCACAGAAAGACTTCTCAATCTCTGCAAACGTGAATGTAAATGTGACAGTATTTCTGTCAAATCCATCTAAGAGTCTAATATATATATATATATATATATATATATATATATATATATATATCAAAAGTTTGGGGTCACTTATAAATTTCCATTCCACTCCATTACAGACCAGCTGAGATCAGTTGCATTGATTTTTTAAGCAGGGCAGCAGTTTTCAGATTACATTATGTGTGACTGTTGTAGAAAGAAGTAGCTGATCTTTAATGCAATATCTAAATTACATTGCCCGTTATCAGCAACTATTCATCCAATGTTCCAAAGGCACATTCTGTTCACTAATCTAATATCATGTTAAACATTGGAGAAGCCTTTTGCAATTATGTAAGCACATAATGTAATCTGAAAACTGCTGCCCTGGTTAAAAACACAATGCAACTGATCTCAGCTGGTCTGTAATGGAAATTTCTAAGTGACCCCAAACTTTTAACCGGTAATATATTATACAGTATATGTAAATATTAGAGAATATTAATTGAAATTAATCAAATAATCGATGCATCGCGATGCGGACATGGACGATGCTGCATCGATGCAGTGGCCGACCATAATCGATTATAACGCAAAGATGTCAGTAGTATAAAGATGGCGGTTTTGCGCGTGCATGTGTGACGTCATCTCACACGCACACGCAAACCTGCCATGCCAACTGATGATATGAGCGTGCGTGATGACGTCGCGGTCGAACGTCGTTACTCGCGATCGCCATCTAGTGGCCGAATATGTTAGTGCATCTAATCGTCGAAGCTGCGCACGCATCTAGCGGATGTGATGACGTCGCGGTCGAACGTCGGCACCCCGCGAGCGCCATCTAGTGGCCAAATATGTTAGTGCATCTAATCGTCGAAGCTGCGCACGCATCTAGCGGATGTGATGACGTCGGTGTCGCGGTCGTCATGGTTTACGTGGGGGTGAGGCATCATTTACATTTTTGTAAAAAAAGGTGTTAATACGTCTGATAGACCAATGGTTAGCTGTTAAGAATGGGTTTGCTATTGGTTTGATTTTAAAAACGCCCTACAGGGTGGGGTTTGTGGTGTTTAAAACCCCTTGTTTCAAGGCTGTCTGCTCACTTTTTTTATCCACCATTTTTAGCTGTTCTGCTAGCTCGCTTGCTGCCTCGTTTTCTCAGACTTCCTCAAAGTACTCTGGAGTTTTCACTTTTTTAATTCTTTTTTTTGGGAAAAAGCAAAGAGGAATCGTTTTTCAGCCATGGCTTTCCCCGCATTTGGACAACAATCTGGATCATCTTTTGTTGAAGAAGGTGAGACATCTAGAACAGGAGCCACTACATTTGGTATGCGCCTAACCCGCCAAAAAGAGCTATGGGGATGCGGTGAGACTGATACTGGAACAACATGCAGTTTGAGTCAGGCCCCTCGAAAGAAGCGATTCCGTTCGGAGATCTTTCCTACAAGCATGACTGAGCCATGTACATCTGATCTGGAATATGTCGGTGTCAATGGATACCGTTATTCAATTCAATACAGTGCAGGATACGTAACATTAGCTGTTTACACTAGTGTTGCTGTAGAACTATCTAGCAAAGCCAAAACAGCCTGTACAATTTCTGTGAAAGACTGGGGCCTTTTTCGTGATGTTGTCTCTCTGGACCTTGATAATCCTGGCTTGCCTGAGCTGGTGTATGTGTCTCAATGGGACAGTCGTGATGGCTCTAGTATCTATCGTGTGGGAAGCGGACCGTTTCACTAGGCCTGCAGAGGATTTTATTTTCCTTAGCGTATGCAGTGAAAGGGAGAAGTTAGTTGCTACCCGCGGTCATGAAGAATGGAAGTTAAAACCGTATCCTGTATCTAACGAGGAATACAACAAATGGTTTAAAAATGTGTTCTTTATACAATGGTGTGACTGGGAGATTTTGAAGAAACAGTTTGACACCATCGACTATGTCATCAGAAGAGACAAAATAAGGAGTTCTTATGAGAACATAAGAAAAAGATTGATATTTGGGGACACTGACCAACAGTCTCTGCCCATGCCACGGAACCTATACAAACCTAAAATCATCAGACACAAAGACTAGCAAAACGGTGGGTCTAATTTGTATATGCTAATTATTTGCCAAAATAGTTAAAATGCTTTTCTTTTCTTTCTTTTTTTCATGCTACTGTGATTGTAATGTGTTATTTTTTTCTTCCCAGAGGATCTGGAGTGGTTTCATTCAACCCCCTCAGGTACTCCTCCTAACACCCCTGGTCTATTTGCACCCCTAACGGCATCCGGATCTCCTCAACCCCTTTCATCATTGTCATCATCGCCACCTCTATCGCCGGAACACTTCCTGCCGCCCCCACCTACACCTCCTCTGCCACCATCTCTATTGTTTGGGGCACTTCCCCCTCAGACATGTGCATATCAAGCTATACCCTCAACAACTGCTGTATTACAACAGGGAGGTGTTGCTGATTGTTCGGACACAGAGGCGCCTGATCAGACTGATGGTGTGGTGTCATCTTTGTTTATAGATAGCGTTAAAACAGCTTCTCTACATCTTCTTAACATAGTTCTTTACAAGTATTTGGAAAAGCTTTGTTCGGGGTGTCAGATCAATCATCCAAGCCAGAAACAGCATGCCTGTTTACAGGGGCTACCAGAACACTTCTACACTGTCCACTTTGAACAGCTTATGAAAAGACTACTGACTGATAAATTCATTGGTGTCGTGCAACGTTTTCTGTCCTTGAAACATCTCACGGCTGATGAGGGTAGAATCAGGGGAGTATCTGAAACAGTTTTGTACGAGTTGAAAACGTCTGAAGATGTTACGACTAAAATCAGTGCTATGTATGACTCTATGATAGGGAATGATCTTGTCAAAATAGCCGAAATTAGAGAGATTGGTGACTATTGGAGAGATTTATATGCTAGAAAAAACTAACAGGGTGAAAATATGGGGAATTGTTTATGTGTAATGTATAACCATATCAGTGAGCGATACCACGTCGCATTTATCTGGTATTTTAGATCAAGCCATTGCTAATAATGTGAACGATGTTGAAAAATACCAATGTAAGAGTGTCGATGTAGATGCCGTACTTGTTAGTAGGTTAGAAAAAACTGATGGTGATTGTAAGAAGACAACATAGCACCCCTCCTTGGGAGGATCTGTTGCAGATGTTATTATCAATGTTAATGACACGTGAGAGCATAGTGGAAACATTTTGTGATGTCATAGCCAACATTACACGTAATTTTAAGATGCTGAAAGTTTATCACCTGCTTACTATGTATACAATGCTTGTAGACACCGTGAGTTTGTATGTGCAAGAAAAACAGTATACCGATGTCTTACAGGATTTGCAAAAACTGCATATATTCATAATCAGTAAAAGCAATGTATCCGTATTAGCCAATATGCTATCTATGATAGAATAGGTTTCACTGTCTTCATAACTGTCATATGTAGGACTGTGTGAGTGTGTTTTGTAAAAATAAAAAGAATGACATAACTCTAATGTGTTCACTTGTGTTTTAAATGAATCATGGAGAAGGTTATGCACAAAATATACTATGATCCGTCCAACCCAGGAGGGTTAGGAGGTGTACAGAGGCTCCGTGATTCCGTCAAAGAATGTACCGGCTTGTCTCCAACTATCCCCACGGTTAAAAAGTTTCTGCTGAGGCAGGATGCATATACACTGCACGCCCCGGCATTGAAACACTTCCCAAGAAACAGAGTGATTGTTAATGGTATCGATAAGCAATTTCAGGCTGATTTGGTCGATATGTCTGAATATTCAACGGAAAACGATAATGTGCAGTATTTATTGACATGTATTGATGTGTTTTCTAAATATGCCTGGGTAATATGTCTTAAAAACAAATCGGGGCCTAAGCGTGACAAGTGCCTTTAAGGAAATATTGGAACAAGGGGACGCTACCCCCAGAAGCTTCAAACAGACTCTGGAAAAGAATTTTTATAATAAGGTTTTTCAAAAATTGATGACACAATATAAAATTCACCATTTTTCCACATCGAACGAAACAAAAGCAAGTGTTGTTGAGCGTTTCAATAGGACTTTCAAAACCAGAATGTGGAGATATTTAACGGCTGTTAACTCGCGCCGCTATATTGAGGTAGTACAAGATATGGTTGCTGCTTACAACTCTGCATACCATAGGTCAATAAAAATGGCTCCGTCCTCCGTATGTAAAGACAATGAGAAAACTGTCTTTAACACTCTGTACAAACTGAAACCACATGGAACAGTGCTGTTTAAATTTCAGATGGGGGACACCGTTAGGATATCAAAGCACAGAGGCGTTTTAGTAAAGGTTGAACAGACGTTTACAGATGAGTTTTTACAATATCAAAACGTATAGGTAGAACTCCTCCTGTTTATATACTGAAAGACAATAGTGGGGAGCCGGTGACAGGTACCTTTTACGAAGCCGAGTTACAGTCTGTAATTGTAGACAAAAACAAAGTGTTTAAAATTGAGAAAGTGCTGGCTCGAAAGAAAACAGGACGTAAAAAGCTTGTACTTGTGAAATGGTTAGGATGGCCTCAGAAATTCAATTCATGGCTCTCTGAAAAAGACATAGTTGATGTAAGATAAAAGCGCTGTACCAGTCAATATTAGTCATTGTGTTTTGTTAGTGAAAGGTATTGGAGCTATGAATAAGAACGGATTTTTTGTTACGCTGCCTAGTAATGCCTCACAATTAGTTTATCCAAATAATAAGATTTGGCAATTCAGAACAAAACTGGCTAAACCACTCATATTACAAGAGCCGTATGAAGTTGGTCTTATTGAAATTCAATACCCCAGGGTCTGGAATAGTTTCACTGAGAATGATGCCAAGGTTGATTTCATCGACACGAAAACGAAAATGTTCAACAAGCTAAGGCTAACAGTTGGTTCTTATAATACGATCGACAGCATTGTTAAAGAATATAATATGAAATGTGCTGCTAACCCAACCCTAGCCCACATAACTATGACACAAAATCCTATCACTAATAAGATTCTTTTCACGGGAGGAGACGTTTGGAATATTGTGTTTATGGCGGCACCGAAATTCTTGGGTTCATTCCAGACTCTGTGTTCGAAATTCACATTGGCCCTCATTTAAAATGTGCAGCTCCACACCCGGCAGACATTCATGGGGGTCGTTATAATATATTTATTTATAGTGACATTGTGGACTACCAGCTAGTCGGTGATAGTCATGTACCCTTACTCCGTTTTATAAATATCTCTGATGAGAGCAAACGTATGCCCACTCTAAGTTACGACAGTCCTCACTACACATCGTACGCTCGAAGTATTACTGATATTCAAATAGAACTACGAAACGATCAGAACCAACACATCCCTTTCTACACGGAAAGTAATTGTCAAACTACATTTTAGACCTGTGAAACAGCATTGAAATGATGAGGAAAGCGTACACATCCGATGATGGAAGATATATGCACTATTACATGAATCAAGCTGGTGGAGAGTTGCCGGGATTCATAGGCTCCAGCACACAATACGGACATGGATTAGGGGGGATATTCAGAAATTTATTTCGAATGGCTGTCCCCTTTTAAAAAAGGGTTTAATATAGCCAAACCTCATCTGAAAACAGCAGCAAGTGGTTTTATTGGTGATGTTGTGACTAATGTCAGGAATGCCGTGGCAATCCAGACAACAACAGGAAATGGGCTAATGGTGTACAGACGCCAAAGCATTAAAAAGACCCCAACCAGGATGTGGGCGGAACTGGATTTGAACGAAAAAAAGCATAAAAAACGCCACCAAAAAAGAAGGATTGTCAAAAGAAGGCATCTGTCAGCAGGTGAGAGCTCCGAACTCACGCTCTCTGGCCCTGACCAAAGACATATTTTAATTTTACAGAATCAATCATGGGCGTTTATTCATAATCAGTCCGAAGAGTGTGTGAAGACAGAATTGGATCTGTTTACAGACCGTACACACAAACATCTATCGAAAAATCAACATTTGTAGAAATCCCCCAATGTCAGCTCTAACGGACGCCGGTCCTATTGAATTTTTCATTTCGGCTAGCGGAGAGGATTATCTAGACCTTAACGATTCATACTTGTATACACGTGTAAGGATTACAAACCCTGATGGCACATTGTTGGCTAACGCAGCTGATGTAGGTTTTATAAACTATCCTGGATGCAGTCTTTTTTCACAAGTAGATATAATGTTGGGTGATAGCTAGTGCAGAATCTGTTTATTCAAGGTAAAGCTAGTCGTACAATCAGTTTGAATACAAACTATATGATTATTTTCAAAAATGCTAGAGATCAACATCAGATAAGCTTACTGGCACGCCAAATGTTCCCCGGTAATAGTAAATATTTTTTAGAGGCTTTAACGATGCAACTAGTTACACCTTTGGCTATCTATTGATAGATTATAAAACCACAACCCCCGATATTTTAAGACTCAGAACCGCTCTGATATCCCCACAGCAGGTTGTATCGTTCCTAGAAAAAAGGTGTAATAATGTCAAACCGAATGGAGAGGAATTTTACATTGTTAGACATGCTACATAAGGCATCACCCGAGCGAGGTGTCATTGTGAGCAACGCTAGTCCGAGACTTTATTAATGCCCTTTGTGAAATATCTTTGAATGTCTTACAAGGTCACATACCGTTGTCTAATATTCAGTACAAGCTGTTAAAGAAAAAGAAGAAAGTTATTAGACTGATAGCTGATAAAAAAGTTAAACATTTAAAAAAAAAAGACAATCAATCAAACAGGAGGGTTTCTACTGCCTCTACTGGGGGCTGCTATCCCATCCCATAGCAAGTCTTATCAACAGGAGTTGAGATGGAACACACTCAGAAAATGTTTTTGGTTCCACAAAATCAATTAGCAGCATTACAGCATCCTCAAACATCGGACTCCTCAAATGTATCTCCGCGACAGTCTGTACAAAGTGAATTGAACGAGCCATGAGTGATATATTGAAACAGCAGGACATTGATGTATATGAAAAAGCTAAAAGATATTCAAGTATTCTACAGAGGTACCTGGTCATGATAAAACAGGGTGAACCGGAAACGTGTGATTACATTATCAATGCCTGAAGTTGATTCAAAGGATTCAAAAGATGAAGAAGAAAATATGTTAAAAACAGAAGTGTTGAAACATATGCCTATAAGAAACAAAAAAAGCGCGAGTGCGGACATACATATTGGATTCATTATCCCGACACAATGACCAGATATCTTGGACAGATCAAGGGGAAATAGTTGTTGGAAATAAGAATGTGCCAGGTAGTCATCTGTATGATCTGCTGAAAAGTGTCACAGCCCATAATAATGTTGCAGACCGCTCTAGACCAAAAGGGTGGAACATATTTTTAAAAACGTGGCTAGTTGTTTAAATGTGCCAATATCCGTAATCCCAAACACAAGGGTACGCCGTTCTATTGAGGCTTTTAAAACAGATACATCATCTGGAAGTAATACACAAACGCCTATGATGGCTTTACGAACCCCGCGCACTCCTAGAGCATTAAGAATGGCCCCTGTATTTAATACACAAACGGCATCTGATTTACGCGCAACTAGTACTCCTAGAACCTTTAGTATTACACCATCCATTACTAAGACTCGTTGGGCTAGTTTTTAATCTTTTCTATTATTACACTAATTTTTATATTTTACTTTTTAAACCTATTTTTATTATTTTTTATTATTACACTAATTTTTATATTTTACTTTTTAAACCTATTTTTATTATTATTTCTATATGAGATGTGTTTTCTATTGAGGTGTGTTTTCTTTATTCAACTATGCGAAAAGTCAGTGTTGTATGTAAACTGGTGACATTAAATGAATGTTTTACATAAATTTATTTTTATTTTTAAATCTGTTTTTATTATTATTTTTTCTATTCAGGTGTTTTTTTCTTTATTCAACTATGTGAAAATGCTGTGTTGTATGTTAACTTGTGACATACATTTTATATTTTTTTATTAAATTTTTTTTCTCCATTGAGTGGGTAATTTCTTCAGGCATATGAAAATGCTGTGTTGTATGTAAACCTGTGACATTAAATGAATGTTTTACATTAATTTTATCTATTGAATGCATTTTTCCTGTATAATTTGTTTTAAAAATAAAAAGGAATGCAAAAATTGAGAGAGTCGTAAGACATGTATATTCCACATTCTTTATTTTTTGGAAAAAAAAAAAACATCATTACACCATTTTTACACAATTTTTTACCTATAGGTGGCGCATGAACATTGTACACATTTAAATTTCTGATCATGACACACATCTGGATGTATTCTGCTAACAAAATGACTAACCATTGTATCGTTGCATACAAGATTGGCCCCATACATGCTCAATACTTTTGTATAAGGAATCTTTTTCTGAATGTGACATAAAAAGAAAACACAGTGCTGTCCACATGTTGTAGAATAATTATTTTGAACTTGTTTTGCTGAATGGCACATCTCCACACTGTTTTTTAAGAGGAAATTGCTAATTTCCTGAGGAAAAAAGGTAGGTGGATGTCCAAAGCTATCAAAGAACAAACCATGCTTGTTCTCTGTAATGTAAATACCTAGCCAGTGTTCACCGGGCATATTACTGGGTTGTGTATTTACAACTAACATAGCGGGTAATTTACAAACTACGGTTTTTGGGAGATGATCACATGGCATTACTCCTAAGAAATTTGTGTCTCTATTCATTCTTTTTCTGAGTACGCTAGTGAGTTCTATCGTATTCATCTTTAGTAATGATCCAATAGGACTTGCCTTCTGTTAGATATTTCGATTACAGAATCAAAAACGGAATAGCAGATAAGGGTCACAGTCCTCGGAAGGGGGTTTCTGAACCGCACTTCCAAGCGAACGTTGCCGTTCTTAATCAGTGAAACGTTTCCTGACCCCCCACCGTCGGGTTCCAAATTAAAACAAAATAGCGTATAACCAGACCCAAAATCAGATCGTGTTATGGCTAGTGATCGGTCTTTTAAATGGCGTCCTGTTGATTCAATCAGTTGATAATATTCCCGTACATATTGTCCTCTTTGAAAAAAGGGCTGAAAAGGACGGGCTGGGTGAGGCTGTCCATCTGCATAAAGGCTAATAAATTCTGTATTATAGTTTCCAAAATTAAAGGGGTTACGGGCATACGATCCTGTGTATGCTTCATTATCTACGAAAGCTATGACTACAAATTTAGGAATCTGTCCTATGAACAGGTTTTCTTGGTTGCAAACACGTGTGCCTGTAGGTATTGAGAAGGTTTTTAGAGATACTCTGTCAATAGCATATTTTGCATTAGTATGCTGTAAGGCACGACTATGAGCTAGTCTTACAGTTGGTGCAACTGTTATTTTCTTGACAAATAGACTAGCAGACATTATTTTCACAGCGAATTGGACATTCCCAGGGGTCATTAGTACAAAGTCGTCTTTTGAACGGATGAATTTCAAAGACATGTCAACACCATTTAGCAATAGTTTTTCTTGAAAAAACAAATCTGCATGTACTGGTGCTATTAATTCCACAATATGGCTTTCGGATGTGTATTCACCCCTTTGTGCCAACCCCTCATTATCGCCTGTGATAGATGTCTCATCCATTTTGCCAGCTGTGTCCTTACAAAATAGCCCTGTGCTAAATTGCAGTAAGCGAATGTACCTCTCCATAATTCAGAAGACATTCTATAAGGGCTCTATAAGGATACGTATTTGAAGACTGTGTGATCAGTCTATCACCCAACATTATATCTACTTGTGAAAAAAGACTGCATCCAGGATAGTTTATAAAACCTACATCAGCTGCGTTAGCCAACAATGTGCCATCAGGGTTTGTAATCCTTACACGTGTATACAAGTATGAATCGTTAAGGTCTAGATAATCCTCTCCGCTAGCCGAAATGAAAAATTCAATAGGACCGGCGTCCGTTAGAGCTGACATTGGGGGGATTTCTACAAATGTTGATTTTTCGATAGATGTTTGTGTGTACGGTACTGTAAACAGATCCAATTCTGTCTTCTCCCCCCACTCTTCGGACTGATTATGAATAAACGCCATGATTGATTCTGTAAAAATTAAAATATGTCTTTGTCAGGGCCAGAGGGCGACGGTTCGAGCACTACGCGCGCTGACAGATGCCTTCTTTTGACAATCCTTCGTTTTTGGTGGCGTTTTTATGCTTTTTGTTCATTAATCCGGTTACGCACATCCTGGTGGGGCTCTTTTTAATGCTTTGCGTCTGTACACCATTAGCCCATTTCCCTGTTGTCTGGATGCCACGGCATTCCTGACATTAGTCACAACATCACCAATAAAACCACTTGCTGCTGTTTTCAGATGAGGTTTGGCTATATTAAACCCCTTTTTAAAAGGGGGACAGCCATTCGAAATAAATTTCTGAATATCCCCCTAATCCATGTCCGGTATTGTGTCTGGAGCCTATGAACTCCGGGCAACTCTCCACCAGCTTGATTCATGTAATAGTGCATATATCTTCCATCATCGGATGTGTACGCTTTCCTCATCATTTCAATGCTGTTTCACAGGTCTAAAATGTAGTTTGACAATTACTTTTCCGTATGAGAAATGGATGTGTTGGTTCTGATCGTCGCGTAGTTCTATTTGAATATCAGTAATACTCGAGCGTGCTAACGATGTGTAGTGAGGACTGTCGTAACTTAGAGTGGGCATACGTTTGCTCTCATCAGAGATATTTATACAACGGAGTAGGGTACATGACTATCACCGACTAGCTGGTAGTCCACAATGTCACTATAAATAAATATATTATAACGACCCCCATGAATGTCTGCCGGTGTGTGGAGCTACACATTTTAAATGAGGGCCAATGTGAATTTCGAACACAGAGTCTGGAATGAACCCAAGAATTTCGGCCAGACGCCCTTAAACACAATATTCCAACCGTCTCCTCCCGAAAAGAATCTTATTAGTGATAGGATTGTGTGTCATAGTTATGTGGGCTAGGGTGGGTTAGCAGCACATTTCATATTATATTCTTTAACAATGCTGTCGATCGTATTATAAGAACCAACTGTTAGCCTTAGCTTGTTGAACATTTTCGTTTTCGTGTCGATGAAATCAACCTTGGCATCATTCTCAGTGAAACTATTCCAGACCCTGGGGTATTGAATTTCAATAAGACCAACTTCATACGGCTCTTGTAATATGAGTGGTTTAGCCAGTTTTGTTCTGAATTGCCAAATCTTATTATTTGGATAAACTAATTGTGAGGCATTACTAGGCAGCGTAACAAAAAATCCGTTCTTATTCATAGCTCCAATACCTTTCACTAACAAAACACAATGACTAATATTGACTGGTACAGCGCTTTTATCTTACATCAACTATGTCTTTTTCAGAGAGCCATGAATTGAATTTCTGAGGCCATCCTAACCATTTCACAAGTACAAGCTTTTTACGTCCTGTTTTCTTTCGAGCCAGCACTTTCTCAATTTTAAACACTTTGTTTTTGTCTACAATTACAGACTGTAACTCGGCTTCGTAAAAGGTACCTGTCACCGGCTCCCCACTATTGTCTTTCAGTATATAAACAGGAGGAGTTCTACCTATACGTTTTGATATTGTAAAAAACTCATCTGTAAACGTCTGTTCGTAACCTTTACGAAAAACGCCTCTGTGCTTTGATATCCTAACGGTGTCCCCCATCTGAAATTTAAACAGCACTGTTCCATGTGGTTTCAGTTTGTACAGAGTGTTAAAGACAGTTTTCTCATTGTCTTTACATACGGAGGACGGAGCCATTTTTATTGACCTATGGTATGCAGAGTTGTAAGCAGCAACCATATCTTGTACTACCTCAATATAGCGGCGCGAGTTAACAGCCGTTAAATATCTCCACATTCTGGTTTTGAAAGTCCTATTGAAACGCTCAACAACACTTGCTTTTGTTTCGTTCGATGTGGAAAAATGGTGAATTTTATATTGTGTCATCAATTTTTGAAAAACCTTATTATAAAATTCTTTTCCAGAGTCTGTTTGAAGCTTCTGGGGTATGCGTCCTTGTTCCAATATTTCCTTAAAGGCACTTGTCACGCTTAGGCCCCGGATTTGTTTTACATATTACCCAGGCATATTTAGAAAACACATCAATACATGTCAATAAATACTGCACATTATCGTTTTCCGTTGAATATTCAGACATATCGAACAAATCAGCCTGAAATTGCTTATCGATACCATTAACAATCACTCTGTTTCTTGGGAAGTGTTTCAATGCAGGGGGGCGCAGTGTATATGCATCCTGCCTCAGCAGAAACTTTTAACCGGGGGATAGTTGGAGACAAGCCGGTACATTCTTTGACGGAATCACGGAGCCTCTGTACACCTCCTAACCCTCCTGGGTTGGAGCGCCGGATCATAGTATATTTTGTGCATAACCTTCTCCATGATTCATTTAAAACACAAGTGAACACATTAGAGTTATGTCATTCTTTTTATTTTTACAAAACACACTCACACAGTCCTACATATGACAGTTATGAAGACAGTGAAACCTATTCTATCATAGATAGCATATTGGCTAATACTGGATACATTGCTTTTACTGATTATGAATATATGCAGTTTTTGCAAATCCTGTAAGACATCGTGTATACTGTTTTTCTTGCACATACAAACTCACGGTGTCTACAAGCATTGTATACATAGTAAGCAGGTGATAAACTTTCAGCATCTTAAAATTACGTGTAATGTTGGCTATGACATCACAAAATGTTTCCACTATGCTCTCACGGTCATTAACATTGATAATAACATCTGCAACAGATCCTCCCAAGGAGGGGTGCTATGTTGTCTTCTTACAATCACCATCAGTTTTTCTAACCTACTCACAACTGTAACGATCTACATCGACACTCTTACATTGGTATTTTTCAACATCGTTCACATTATTAGCAATGGCTTGATCTAAAAATACCAGATAAATGCGATACGTGTATCGCTACCTGATATGGTTATACATTACACATAAACAATTCCCCATATTTTCACCCTGTTAGTTTTTTCTAGCATATAAATCTCTCCAATAGTCACCAATCTCTCTAATTTCGGCTATTTTGACAAGATCATTCCCTATCATAGAGTCATACATAGCACTGATTTTAGTCGTAACATCTTCAGACGTTTTCAACTCGTACAAAACTGTTTCAGATACTCCCTGATTCTACCCTCATCAGCCGTGAGATGTTTCAAGGACAGAAAAACGTTACACGACACCAATGAATTTATCAGTCAGTAGTCTTTTCATAAAGCTGTTCAAAGTGGACAGTGTAGAAGTGTTCTGGTAGCCCTGTAAACAGGCATGCTGTTTCTGGCTTGGATGATTGATCTGACACCCCGAACAAAGCTCTTCCAAATACTTGTAAAGAACTATGTTAAGAAGATGTAGAGAAGCTGTTTTAACGCTATCTATAAACAAAGATGACACCACACCATCAGTCTGATCAGGCTCTGTGTCCGAACAATCAGCAACACCTCCCTGTTGTAATACAGCAGTTGTTGAGGGTATAGCTTGATATGCACATGTCTGAGGGGAAGTGCCCCAAACAATAGAGATGGTGGCAGAGGAGGTGTAGGTGGGGGCGGCAGGAAGTGTTCCGCGATAGAGGTGGCGGTGATGACAATGATGAAAGGGGTTGGAGGAGATCCGGATGCCGTTAGGGGTGCAAATAGACCAGGGGTGTTAGGAGGAGTACCTGAGGGGGTTGAATGAAACCACTCCAGATCCTCTGGGAAGAAAAAAATAACACATTACAATCACAGTAGCATGAAAAAAAGAAAGAAAAGAAAAGCATTTTAACTATTTTGGCAAATAATTAGCATATACAAATTAGACCCACCGTTTTGCTAGTCTTTGTGTCTGATGATTTTAGGTTTGTATAGGTTCCGTGGCATGGGCAGAGACTGTTGGTCAGTGTCCCCAAATATCAATCTTTTCTTATGTTCTCATAAGAACTCCTTATTTTGTCTCTTCTGATGACATAGCCGATGGTGTCAAACTGTTTCTTCAAAATCTCCCAGTCACACCATTGTATAAAGAACACATTTTTAAACCATTTGTTGTATTCCTCGTTAGATACAGGATACGGTTTTAACTTCCATTCTTCATGACCGCGGGTAGCAACTAACTTCTCCCTTTCACTGCATAACGCTAAGGAAAATAAAATCCCTCTGCAGGCCTAGTGAAACGGTCTGCTTCCACACGATAGATACTAGAGCCATCA
>NW_024375754.1:0-24944 GCF_010015445.1 Perca fluviatilis
TGCTACCATTTTACGGTATCTGTATCTGTGTCTACATTAGAGACAATATTAAAAAGACAAATACATCTGATTGACAAAAAACTGTGACACTGTTCACCCAAAACAAAGTTGGCAAACTTTTCAAAGTAAAGGCTAGGACTGGATTTGATCTAGGGGATTATTCAGGATTGATAGTTGTTAAACTAGTTTCCCTGTACTGAAGCTATTAATTCAATTCCATAGACGCTGAAGAAGAATAACAGAAAGTCACAATTGATGTTCTTTGATTATGAAGGTTTCGAACAGTGGGTTCCACCAGGTTGTGTGATTATGACACGGTATCTGAACCTCAGAGGTTTAATGTAATCACTTATGTTAAGTGACTATGGAGCCGGATAGAGAGAGTATGTGTCTCTGTTTGAATACGATTTTGGAGATACATAGTCATTCTCTATCTGCGTACGAGCAAGGCATGCTGCTGCCTCGAAAATCAGTGTTTAGTAGAGTGAAAAGTTTGCGTTGTTTGGGCTCTGCTCTGTGGGCTAATCAAGGTCAAGGGGAGCTCTGAGACGCCTGCCATCGTAGGAGCCACGCCCGGCCTGAAGCCAAGCCATAATAATGCTTGCTGATGGTGAAGAGGAAGCAAACAAAAGAGGAAAAGTTACATGGTGTGCTACAGTGACTCACTGAACCTTTCTCCAGTGTTGCAATGATATATTTGTGTTTAACACTGATTGTAATGCAAATATTCCTTGTCTATTGTATTTTCCTCTGAGTGAGATGGTTTAAAACACCAGGTCACAACAGTTGGGGTTAGTGTTGTCCACTGGGAAAATGATTGAGGATTTACTTGGAATTATTTGTGTTAAGAAGAATCCTAGTTTTCCATTTAAGTTTCCATTGTATTGCTAATGTGGTTAATTAATGTTTATTCTTAATATAATCTACGTATTTTACTTTTTGAAATTGTTTAATGTAAAATAACTGATAGTGTTTGAATGTATTTATAACAACTGTGTTGATTTGTTACTGTGGAGTGAATATTTCAGCGATGTCTCTGTGTTTCCTAAATTATGTCGTGCTGGAAGGTTAAAATCAGGCCTTTTAGACCTGATTTAAGGAGGGATCTGTGGTGGAATTTCCGGAAACACCATGTTGTGTTATAACGAGAAGGGAAAGCTTAGACATCATCAGGTCCTTCATTGGTCACAGGTCAGGGGACCAGAATATTTGGCCAGTCTCTAACAACCAAACCTCTTCACGTATAACTGTTTGTCTGTCTACAGATTGAAGGGGTCTACGTAGGCCGCTACATGATAAGAGAATGTTTTGTCTCAGGACTGTCTAATTTTGGAGGTTGGTGGGCCAGCCACACTTTGGCATCCTTTCCAGAGAGAGAGATAGGCTGAACTAGGCGTTAGTATCTGTGTCTATGGTCTATTATCTTTGTTTAAGGTTCAGCTAAACGTGACGCCTCCAGCATGAGTTTAAATACACCTTATGTAAAACAGGCTCTTCAGAGAGTTGGGACGGCACTGCACAATAACACATTGTGGTTAAACTGTACTGCCTGCCTAATTGTCTCCTCGATTGAGTGTTCATTAAATGCTTCTATGCAAGCCATAAGTCTCCCGAACCTTCTTCACATATGTGAATGAGTTGCGCTGCTCTTGAGTTTTTTCTTAACAACTAGCAATGATCAACAAATACTAAAAAACAGTAAATAATCTGAGAGTCAGATTAGAATAAGACTGCTTTGTCCTAAAATCAAGCAGTTTGGTCTGTTTAAGTTTTTATTCAGATTGGTATGCAGCAGGAGATTCGTCAGGCAGCTATTGTTTACTTTTAATTTTGTATTGTTTTGGGGCCCCACTACTCATTATAGTGTTGGTATTTATCTAATTAAAATGGGAGCAGTCTCTGTATGTCTGTCCTGCAATTTTCTCAACATACGTTTATCCGATCAGCTTTATGCTTGCTGAGGAGTGCAGAGTCAAGTGCGAGCTCTTGAGATCTATGAGACAAATGTATTAGCAGTGCATTATCTACACACTGCGTAGTTATTAAGAGGGGACCCCTATTAGCTGTTACACAGCCGAACGGCATGCTGGGTACAAGTCACTCTCCGTTGCTCGCTACAGCACATTCAAGAACAGATGAGGAAAAAGAGAGATGTTGCATTGTAGCAAACTCAAACATTTAAAGCATCAGCGATGTAACTTTTTAAATGAACGTTTTTGTTCTAGGAAATAGCCTGGTCCCAAATAGCAAGCAATCGGCCTGTTCCGAACAGGCATGTTTCAAACAGGCACTGCACTAGTTGGATGAAAGTTAGTCCAGCAATAGGTCTGTTTTCTGCTACTTCTTTTTGCCATGATGTTGCATTTCTATCTTACAGCGGTAAATATATATATATATATATATATATATATATATATATATATATATATATATATATATATATATATATATATATATATATATATTGCAGTGGCAACTGATTACAGTTGAAAGACCAAATGAAGAAGCCACTCTCATCTTGAAATTTAATATTGTGTATATTGAAAAGCTGTAGGTGGCTTTACCGAGTTTACAGTGGTGATAAATCCTGGGCTGGTGCCGCTGACAAACATTGTCTTGAGCCTATAAAATAATCGAATTTGATTACATCACTGACTTTGAGTAATATGGCTTATGCAGGTTGTAGTTTTGCAGTAATCAGTAATACAGAAGTTTTAGAACAAAACAATTTTCCCCACAAGAATAGCAGACTCCATGGCATTATTTACAACAGAGACACGCCACAGCATGCCATGCTAGATGTGTTAAATAAACGGACAACTGAATGACTCTAATAACCAAATAAAAAGCAGGCTGTTATCTTGATTTATGTTGAAGGATGCGGCTCATGCACCTCAACTATTATGCCCGGGCTCCATGTCATCAATCCTGCCTGTAGCACTAAATCCTAGCCAGGATCTATGAACACCTATTGGTATTGGATTTCAGGACAGCCATGAAACCCTCAGTCAAAGCTTTAAAACATCATCTTTGTCTTAATCCACTGATCGATAGGTCTGACAGGTTGAAATAACACAATAAAGTAGATTTAGTGGTCTAGCAATGTGGGGACATTTCATACTTCAGATTAAAGGCTGGTGCATTGGGTTCTGAAAGAAGAGGTAAAACACTCACTGCTACCGAGAACATCCCAAATTAGACCATTTCAGACGTCCACCCTTTGAAAAATATGATACAGGATGTTCTTTCACAAAATGATTAATAGAATATCATTAAAGAAGAAAAAGAAGTGGATACATACATAAAAAAAGGTTTATGTTTGTATTATACTACATATATCAAGCTACAACTCAACTTTATATCTTTTAGCAATTGTTAGTTCATATTTGACAAAGGAAGGATGGGATAATGGGCTCTCACACAAACTAATATTCTCAATAATATGTCCCCATTTGTCCTGAGCAGTTGACTGTAATTATATTTACAGAAAAGGTGTTCCATCAACGTCTTGCTACATGCTACATTTACATTACAAATGTGTTTTGGAGGGTCATAATTATGGGGACAGCACTAATGAATAAATCTGTAAGATTTCTTTCATATAATTTGTAATTGCATACTTAAGATGATTAATGCTAGCACATTTTCATTTAGGACAGGATTTATCTGGAATACATTTGTGTAGGAATCTGTCAAGAATTATAAGCAAGTTGAAAATCTTGCTCTCATAAATTAGAAATGGGTGGGTGGATGATCATTTTAAGAGGTGCCCTTTTTATGTGCAAGGTGAGGGTAAGAGGATATTGTTGCCTTGTCACACCAAGGTGGCCCTTGGGTTGATCAGAGAAGAAACCGGGGCATTTGTGCCACATTCAAGTGGCACAAAAGTGTACCATTTGGGAACAGACATTCCAAAAAAGGCCCAAAATGTGTGGTTTCTCCTTTAGATAAAAATCATATTGGCCCTTATTAGAGTCGGTCTTACATGATCCACCACGTCTGACAAACCTCCTACCAGCAAAACCAAACATGTTTATTGTCTAATTGAAGGGGGGAGGGTGGGAGGGGGGGGGGGGGGGCTTGGTCGGTCTGTTTTTTGTTAATAGGCTTTTATTCAGTTTTCTTAAAATAATTGCCGGTGAATATCCTAATGAAAATGAATACACTTATGAATACATTAGGAAGCTCTAAAACACAAACAAAACATGCAATTTACATATTGAGTCAGAGAAGATTCTCAGTCATTTGGCGAAAAGAGTCACTTATTGAGCACCATTTGTCTTCACACAGTAGGCCATATTCTGTACAATTGTACACATACAACATTAATGATCTATCTACCAGCTGTGTAGATATTCAGAAAGTGATTGGATGTAAACAGGGAAATAAATGATCCAGTTTTTGCTGCCTATAACATCGAACACTGTCACCCCACTTATAAAATCTACTTAAACATTTTTGATCAGGATGCCTCAAATTAATTGTCCAAAGATGTTTGACCAAGGCATGCAACAAGCGGAACAGCCCAAAGTAAAAAAAACAAAACAAACTGTAAGACTATTGTTACGTAAACCTCCTTGAAGCACATGGGATTTGAGCAGCAGCACTACAGGAAAGTCAAAGGGCTTTAAGACACTTAAACTGATTTTCTGGCTTAATCTTAAACAATCCCACAAACAATATTCTTGAGTGTCACACTTGACAAAGCCTTTCCTCT
Organism: Perca fluviatilis; assembly: GCF_010015445.1. Lineage (NCBI taxonomy): Eukaryota > Metazoa > Chordata > Actinopteri > Perciformes > Percidae > Perca > Perca fluviatilis. The sequence continues at coordinate 4,718 of NW_024375754.1, forward strand.
GTGATGGAAAGTCAAAGAGATTATCTGTGGAGGTAGTCCGCTGCTATTAGCGACAAGCTGTCTGTCATCTATGTCTACTTGATCAATTCAACATATACATTCCAGGCGACATTACGTTGACACGTAATCTCACCTAGATGTAACTGCCGCTCAAGAAGACAGATTGAGACTGGAACCCCAAGCCGTTTTTTTTTTTTTTTTTTCTTTTTCATATGAATTGCCCTGCATGACAAGCTGCCACCACTGATAAAGGCCCATTTAAATGTATAGAAGGGTGTCATGCTGGAATTTGTCGCCGGAAGGTTAGGGAAGTTACTCTATCGGGAGGGTTCCCCCGGGGGCAATAAGAAGCCGAACCACTGAGTGCTCACCCCATGACGCCTATTGTTAGTCTAATGAACAGACAGGATTTGATTAAAACATTTCAAACATCATTTGGCCCGCAGTGCCGTGCCGAGAAGCTCCCCCACCAAGCACACTTAACACCCCGATGATCTGAGGCGGGTGGCCTCTTACTCCCCGCTCAAAGGTGAGCCCACAAATCCCTGTAATGCATTCAGCAGGGGTCTCTCGTGCTGCCTCCGTTTCAACGCTCCCTGTCTCTTTGCCACTCGCAGCGCTCGTCGTTAAAAATTCATTAGACGCCGTTTGTATCGCCTCCTCAAGGATGTCACCCTTGATGGCCGACTGTGTAGGAAAAGGCAGCTTCCGCAGGCCGGAGGGGATTGATGGAGCTCCTAGTGTGTGCTGAGGTACTCTCCATGGCTTTGATGTATGCATCAGATCACAGTGTTACAAACATGCTTGGAGTTTGAATGAGACACACAAGTGGCTTAGTGCATAACCACAGAGTGTGACCTCTGTGACTTGTGCTGTAAGAGCTCGTACACCCAAAGTGCACTTCAGAATGTTTGAATAGCTGTATTCTTTTATGTGCTACTGTTGTAGCATGCTGTGTTGTGTGTATTGTTAATATGTGCAGATGACAAATAGATGTAAAGACTATCTGCAAAGACAATTGTAAATGTGGAATATGTGCAGTGATAGTGTACAGACTGTAAATCAGTAACGTCAAGAGCAATGTTGAACTCCTGACACTTCTGTAGTGTCCAATTTTGTTTTTAATTGAAGTGTACTCAAATCAATGCTGAAATAAGTCATGGGCATGATAACGGGAAACACTTTCACTTGTGTTTAGTAAAATGAGCTGAAGTTTAAGTGTAATTTTATTGTACATTATTTCTATTTTGAGAAGCTGAATCCACTTGCTTTTCACAGTCCCTCCCTCCCCTTCCTTTTTTCTTCTAATGCTACCGCCCCAGCAGATAATTTATTCAAGGCTCAGCATTTAGCAGGCGTAATCCTCTCTGCTGATGCTTTTAGGTGCACATACTGTACAGTAATTGTATAAAAGAGCAAAAGTGGGGTTTCAGGCACTCTGATAATCACCTACTCTTTGCCAAGAGCACACCAAAGGTAGTGTGGAAAATGGAGGGGGAGAAAAAAAGAAGGAGAGAAGCCAAAAAACCTTGACACAGGAGAATCAGCTGTGTACTGGACCGGTGAGCCGGGTCAGGCTGATAGGAGCTTGGCCGGCACGGTCGGTGCACCCAGGCTCCGTCCTGTCCTGCAACTCCGGTGCAGGTCCCCGGCCATAATGGAATTTGACAGGATGTAAATGAGTTTTTAAAAGAGCTGGTGAAAGCTCGTCATTTTTCTCATTTAGTGGTCCATTGTGTTGGCCAGGTCCCCAGCTGTAACCCTGCAACCCTGCTATTCCAGGGATACGGAGGGGCACTCAGCATACAGTAGCAAACCTTGATTACTAATGCCATGTAGGGTATAAGATGAATTTCAAACTCTTGATGTGTTTTTCTTCAGTCATTCATTATTTATTTTCTTTATTTATTTCATAGACCTTATTTTTTTTTTTTTATAAAAAGTCATAGTATAGTATGCCATAAAAAGGCTTTAATATAAGTAATAGTATGCTATAAAAATGTTTAGTATAGTGTGTCGTAAATATTTTCATAAAAAATTGCATTGCTTGCCATTACCAATGTAATAACACATTTCATTACATAGTATGCCATAAAAAAATGTTGTCACATCATCCTTTAAACTCAGTATATCAACTGTTTATCCATCCTTTTAGCTAACCAATCCAGCTGTTTCATAAGCACTTTTAGCTAACTATTTCAACTGTTCATCCATTACCTTTGGCTAAGTATTTCACTTTTTATTTATTACTTAAACTATTTCATCCAACCATTCATCGTTTACTTTTAGCCAACTACAGTATTTCAACTTCTCTGCTCGTTTGACAACTATAACAGTAATTGCGCACATGAAGTGTTAATGTGTTACAGCTGACTTATTAATGGGCAGCTGTAAATTGTCATACTTCTATTTCTATTTTCCTCCTTAAGACAAATGTGTGGAGCTTTCTTAACACATTTTTGTACAATTTCTATTTTTTGTTGTTTGGATTAGTTGAGTTTAGTTGAGCTAATTAGTTGAGATTTCCATGTATCCCCCTGGCAACTATAATAACTCTCTCTGATACAAGTACCCCTGGTTGGAAATGACTGCCATAGAGGACTTTGTTGTGAGGCTTCAAAGCTTTGCTCCTGTCCTATTTAGAGGAAAATAAACATTAGCTCTTAAGATGATTACAGGAGTCGCCATTATAATAAAGGTTTATGTTAGCAAATAACCTCAATGTAACACGCTATTAGGATTATGTTTACGCCATTAATTGTGTAACAATAAAATTATCAAACGCAAATACACAACCCCTGCATGGTCTTAACAGTTATACATGGTGCAGTCACCTCATCCAGATGCTCTCAGGGCTGCTCAGTGGTACCAGTGGAGCATTAATGAGCAGCGATAATGACTAAAGGCAGTTAGTTAGAGTTAAATGGAGCTTGAACACCCAGCTGACAATGAACCATCTACCACAGAGAGGTTGATCAGGGGGAGTAAAGGCAGAGCTCAGGCCCGGAGCTCTGGAGCTTAACCTGAGACTTCACGTGTCAAACTCCACACAGCAGCGAGGCGTTCAATGGAGCAAAGGGTGAGGACAGCACTACTGCTGGATATATACACTAATTAGGTTTTGTTACCAAGTGTGTCGGGCTTGGCTTTAAATATTCTTGCTATTAAACCACCATAATATAGTATATTAATTTAGTGCTGGATAAAAGGTATTTAGATGAATATGATCTTGATCAGCATTTGCGGCACACATGATGTCCTTGCTCTAGATTGCATATACAAAGATTAATTGTGACCTTAAAATTGTAAGGTGACTTTTTATTCTCAAATATTAGTAGTTCACGCAACACTATTCCGTGTCATGATATTAACATTTTGTGTACTGTGGGTTTATATTTAGTGACATACATGAATTGCCCTATAATTTGAACGAAAATGTCGTATCTCCAAAGTCATTCTCTAGCTTCTCTGGAAAACCCAATTTCAAAATGTGTGAATTTTGAAAATATATATCTGGAGTGTTTTTAGGGTGCCTGTTGTACTGACCAATAAAAGAGATTTTTTTTTTATTTTACTGCATGTCCGTTTGGCTATCTAGGATTAAAAACTTCTAACCTCAATATCTCAAAACTACCAGGTCACAGATAGAACCTCGTCATTTCAGGGTCAGGAAATTGTGAGTGCTAGCATGCACAGTTAAAAAAAAACATGCCTATAAAATGTTTAACCAGCAATTACTGCTTTTTTTTGGTAACTTGGGGGCAAAGCTGTGAGCACAACACTTGACATAGTGTCACCTTTTAAGTTGATCTATGGCAAACTTGTTAGCATACAGGTGCTAAAGTCTCGGTTAACCGGCTACACAGCAGCTTTTTTAGCATTTTCCCGTTTCTCTCCTGATGATCCTGATTGGATCTTTCTCCCAAGAGCTTGGCGATGATACGATGACGGTTTGGTCTATCGGAGCTGTTATGCTGATAACAGCTGCTTTGGACATTGATGAGGTAAAGTAAACCAAAGCAATATACTGAAAAGGGCTAGCTTTCAGATGCTTCACTCAGTAGAGCTGAGAACTGCAGAGTTGGGTCATTATCTGTGGGATTCTTTCACATTTGGTAATAAAAAATATTGATTGTAGCAGCTTTAAAGCATTACATGTTTCTGTTAATTAGCATTCATTCTCAATCACAGTGAAAAAAAAAACTAAATAAAAACACAGGTGAAACCTCATTTAACTCCCATTAAAAGAGGATAAATAATAGATTAATCCCGTCTTAAAACGACATGACTCTGGTTTAGTAATTTGTTCTTATGTAGCCAGCGTGTCACCCACTGAGGTAGTGTTTTGTCTCTCATTGCCCTAACCTTGACAGATCATTGGCCGCGCTGAGAAAACCTGAAACGTTTTATAGGTTGAAAGTATTGGCAGGGGAAGGCATCCTTGTGAGGTAAGCAGCTGTGCTGGCCATATTGTGTATCGATCCACCTTGTGCAGTGATGGCTGCACTTAATTAGATTTATATTGTAAACAAAGACTCACAGTATGAAATTTGAATTAGCAGATAAATTGCTATCCATCAAAGCAAATAATAATATTCTGTGCAGTGTGATGCAGTATTGGTATTTCTGAGATTTGTCTGGGCTGTAAACAGAGGGAGAATCTTTTATCCTTAGGGTTTACTGCAGGCGGTAGAGCTGCATGCAGCCTGTGTACTCTCTGCAGGCGTTGCTCTTTGACAGACACATCGACCGACAAACAGAAACATGCTGGAATGCAAACACACAGGCATGCTCCCATCTTTCCCTAGAAAAGAGAGATATATGAGGCTATCAAAAAAGTCCCATCCAAAAAATACAACCTTAAACGCAAATATACTCACTCCATAATAAATGCCCCAATCTGACTCCCTAATTGGTCGTCATACTCCTTTTTGACTGCACCTACTTATAGTCGTAGCTCCAAGAATCCCCACATTGTCCTGTCCTAATCAATTAAAAACATGTAGAGGCATGACTCCATACCTCAAGGATATAGAACGATATAATTAAACAGCCCTTCCCCACCTGACAATCAGTCTCTTAGGGAGAGAAAAAGAAAAACATTGGTTGCTTAGAGGTCTTATTTCCGGCTCCAGATTTGCCTCTGTACACAGAGTTATAGAGGGTCGTGCACAGGATGATCCAGCAAGATCGCGGCAGCTTTCAGAGAAAAGTCAAGTGTGGGTGAGCATAATGGTTCAAACTAGGATTAAGGGAGAGAAGCTGGGGTTAAGATCTTTACTTCTTTGTGTTTAGAATGGAATCAAAAGACTTTGTTTCCTGCATTAAATCAGTAGGGATTAACGTGGATTTCTGCTCCTTGTTTGAGGAGGTTCACACATATTCCCATTGGTGTAATATAGGATATAAAAAATACCTGTAGCAAATACTTGCAGATACCTGCAAGTGCCTATAGCCTTTTTCCAAGAGTGCAGTGTGTATACTTCATCTAAAGAACCACTGATATGTATTTCTGCTCCAACATTGCTTGATAATAGAGATATTGTGCACAAAGTAGCCACGTGTTTATGATGTCTGCCACGTCAGGGAAAGTATGCAATATGTTTGTAAACCCCATGACCCCTATGACTTTTTATGACTTTTTGTGACACACAATACTATGAGTTGTTTTTTTTCGAGATTCTACGTAATGATTTTTTTATCACTTTTTTCATCACTTTTTTATATTATAGTATTTTGAAATAAGTGATAAAATAGCCATAATATAGTATGCTGAAAAAAATTATAAAAAGCCGTAGTATAGTATGTTGAAAAAAGTGATAATAAAGCCATAGTATAGTATGTGGAAAAAAGTGATAAAAAAGCTATAGTATACTATGTCGAAAAAAATTATAAAAAAGCCATAGTATAGTATGTTGAAAAAGTGATAACAAAGCTATAGTATAGTATGTTAAAAAAAATAATGAAAAAGCCATAGTATAGTATGTCGAAAGAAGTGATCATAAAGCCATAGTATAGTATGTTGAAAAAAGCTAAAGTATAGTATGTTGAAAAATGAGATAAAAAAGCCATATATGTTGAAAAAAGCCATAGTATAGTATGTCGAAAAGAATTGTAAAACTCCATAGTATAGTATGTCAAAAAACTGATAAAAAGCCATAGTCATAGTATAGTATGTTGAAATTTTTTATTAAAACGCCATAGCATAGTATGTCAAAAAAACGATAAAATAGCCATATTATAGTATGTTGAAAAAAGTCATAGTACAGTATGTCGAAAAAAGTGATAATAAAGCCATAGTATAGTATGTGGAAAAAAGTGATAAAAGCTATAGTATACTATGTCGAAAAAAATTATAAAAAAGCCATAGTATAGTATGTTGAAAAAGTGATAATAAAGCCATAGTATAGTATGTGGAAAAAAGTGATAAAAAAGCTATAGTATACTATGTCGAAAAAATTATAAAAAAGCCATATTATAGTATGTTGAAAAAGTGATAACAAAGCTATAGTATAGTATGTTGAAAAAGTGATAACAAAGCTATAGTATAGTATGTTAAAAAAAATAATGAAAAAGCCATAGTATAGTATGTCGAAAGAAGTGATCATAAAGCCATAGTATAGTATGTTGAAAAAAGCTAAAGTATAGTATGTTGAAAAATGAGATAAAAAAGCCATATATGTTGAAAAAAGCCATAGTATAGTATGTCGAAAAGAATTGTAAAAACTCCATAGTATAGTATGTCGAAAAAAGTGATAAAAAGCCATAGTCATAGTATAGTATGTTGACATTTTTTTATTAAAACGCCATAGCATAGTATGTCAAAAAAAACGATAAAATAGCCATATTATAGTATGTTGAAAAAAGTCATAGTATAGTATGTTGAAAAAAGTGATAATAAAGCCATAGTATAGTATGTCGAAAAAAGTGATAAAAAAAGCCATAGTATTTGATAAGTTGGATATTTCAGCCTACATGTTTCAAGTGTATTTCATATCTTGTATGTAAGGTATTACACAAGAAGGTTAGTCTGGGGACAACCTTAACCCGCAGGAATAGATTGGAATGTGGGAATCTATTAGGAGCATGTGCCATAAAAGGTACAGGTTAAGATTAAACTGTTCCACTGAAATAGATATCTGTGAGCACAAAAAGAGTTTAAAAGGGATCCAGTTTGATGTACATTTTGGTCACCCTTGGGCAGACACGTCTGTGTGCTCATGGTTGTCCCAGTGTCATGAAAGTTTGTCCACTGTTTGAATAAAGCTGCATTTGTTTTGAATTCATCGGACTAATCGTCATCTTTGAAGTCTCCCAACAACATTTCTGAGTCATTACCCGATAACAGTATTGTACGTCAAAAAAGTGATAAAAAGCCTTAGTAATGTATGTCAAAAAAATTATAAAAAGCCATAGTATAGTACGTTGAAAAAGATGATGAAAAAGCCATAGTATAGTATGTCGAATGAATTGATAAAAAAGCCATAGTATAGTATGTCGAAAAAAGTGATAAAAAAGCCATAGTATAGTATGTCGAAAAAAGTGATAAAAAAAAGCCATAGTATAGTATGTCGAATGAATTGATAAAAAAGCCATAGTATAGTATGTCGAAAAAAGTGATAAAAAAGCCATAGAATAGTATGTCGAATGAATTGATAAAAAAGCCATAGTATAGTATGTTGAATAAAGTAATAAAAAAGCCATAGTATAGTATGTCGAATGAAGTGATAAAAAAGCCATAGTATAGTATGTTGAAAAAAAGTGATAAAAAAGCCATAGTATAGTATGTTGAAAAAAGTGATAAAAAAGCCATAGTATAGTATGTCGAATGAAGTGATAAAAAAGCCATAGTATAGTATGTAGAAAAAAGTGATAAAAAAGCCATAGTATAGTATGTCGAATAAAGTGATAAAAAAGCCATAGTATAGTATGTCGAATAAATTGATAAAAAAAGCCATAGTATAGTATGTTGAAAAAAGTGATAAAAAAGCCATAGTATAGTATGTCGAAAAAAGCCATAGTATAGTATGTCGAATAAAGTGATAAAAAAGCCATAGTATAGTATGTCGAAAACAGTGATAAAAAAGCCATAGTATAGTATGTCGAATAAAGTGATAAAAAGCCATAGTATAGTATGTCGAAAAAAGCCATAGTATAGTATGTCGATAAAGTGAGAAAAAAGCCATAGAATAGTATGTCGAAACAGTGATAAAAACGCATAATATAGTATGTCGAAAACAGTGATAAAACGCCATAGTATAGTATGTCGAAAAGTGATAAAACGCCATGCATGTATGTATGTGGAAAAAGTGATAAAAAACATAGTATAGTATGCTGAAAAAAGTGATAAAACGGCAGTATAGTATGTCGAATAAAGTGATAAAAACTTTATAGTATATAATATAAAAAGTAGTATGAAAGTGATAAAACGCATAGTATAGTATGAAAAAGTGATAAAAACTTTAGTATAGTATGTCGAAATTAATTGATAAAAGCCATAGTATAGTATGTTGAATAAAGTAATAAAAGCCATAGTATAGTATCGGAAAAAGTGATAAAAGTACAGTATAGTATGCCGAAAAAAGTGAAAAAAGCCATAGTATAGTATGTCGAAAGCTCATGTATGTCGAATAAAAGTGCAAAAGCCATAGTATAGTCTATCGAAAAAGCCATAGTATAGTATGTCGAGTGTGATAAAAACGCCATAGTAGTATGCCGAATAAAGTGATGAAAAGCCATAGTATAGTATGTCGAATGAATTGATAAAAAGCCATAGTATAGTATGTCGAAAAAGTGATAAAAAACCATAGTATAGTATGTCGATAAAAGTGATAAAAAGCATATTATAGTATGTCAAAAAAGGTGATACAGAATAGTATGTCGAATAAAGTGATAAAAAAGCCATAGTATAGTATGTCAAATTAATTGATAAAAAGCCATAGTATAGTATGTTGAATAAAGTAAAAAAAGCCATAGTATAGTAATGCTGAAAAAGTGATAAAAAGCCATAGTATAGCATGTCGTAAAAGCCTGTATAGTATGTCGAATAAAGTGATAAAAGAACATGTACGTATGTCGAATAAAGTGATAAAAAGCCATAGTATCGTGTGGAAAAGTGATAAAAACGCCTAGTATAGTATGTCGAATAAAGTGATAAAACGTAATAGTATGTCGAATAAAGTGATAAAACGCCATAGTTAGTATGTCGAATAAAGTGATAAAGCCATAGTATAGTATGTCGAATAAAACGCCATAGTATAGTATATGAATAAAGTGATAAAACGCCAGTATAGTATGCCAATAAAGTGATAAAACGCCATAGTATAGTATGTTGAAAAAAGTGATAAAACAGCCATAGTATAGTATGTCGAAAAAAGTGACAAAACAGCCATAGTATAGTATGTCAAATAAAGTGATAAAAAAAACATAGTATAGTATGTCAAATAAAGTGATAAAAAAAACATAGTATAGTATGCTGAAAAAAGTGATAAAAACGGCATAGTATAGTATGTCGAATAAAGTGATAAAAAAACTTTAGTATAGTATGTCGAATTAATTGATGAAAAAGCCATAGTATAGTATGTTGAATAAAAGTAATAAAAAAGCCATAGTATAGTATGTCGAAAAAGTGATAAAAAAGCCATAGTATAGTATGTCGAATAAAGTGATAAAAAAGCCATAGTATAGTCTATCAAAAAAGCCATAGTATTGTATGTCGAATAAAGTGATAAAAACGCCATAGTATAGTATGTTGAAAAAGTGATAAAACAGCCATATTATAGTATGTCGAATAAAGTGATAAAAAAGCCATAGTATCGTGTGTCGAATAAAGTGATCAAAAAGCCATAGCATAGTATGTCAAATACAGGGATATAGCATAGTATATCGAAAAAGTGATAAAAAAGCCATAGTATAATATGTCAAAAAAAGAGATGAAAAAGCCATTGAATAGTATGTTGAAAAAAGCCATAGTATAGTATGTCAAAAAAAGTGATAAAAGCCATATTATAGTATGTTGAAAAAAGCCATAGTATAGTATGTCAAAAAAAGTGATTAAAAGCCATATTATATTATGCTGAAAAAAGCCATAGTATAGTATGTCCAAAAAAGAGATAAAAAAGCCATAGTATAGTATGTCGAAAGAAGTGATCATAAAGCCAGAGTACAGTATGTTGAAAAAAGCTATAGTATAGTATGTTGAAAAAAGTGTTAAAAAAGCCATAGTATAGTATGTCGAAAAAAGTGATGAAAAAGCCATAGTATAGTATGTCGAAAAAAGTGATAAAAAAGCCAGGGTATAGTATGTCGAATAAAGTTATAAAAACGCCATAGTATTGTTGGTCGAAAACAGCCATAGCATATTATGTAAAAAAAAGTGATAAAAAAGCCATAGTATAGTAGGTCAAAAAAAGTGATAAAACAGCCATATTATAGGATGTCGAATAAAGTGATGAAAAAGCCATAGTATAGTATGTTGAAAAAAGTGATAAAAAAGCCATACAATGGTATGACGAATTAACTGATATAAAAGCCATAGAATGGTATGACGAATTAATTGATAAAAAAGCCATAGTTTAGTATGTCAAAAAAAGTGATAAAACAGCCATAGTATATATGTCGAATAAAGTGATAAAAACGCCATAGTATAGTACGTCAAATAAAGTGATAAAAAAAACATAGTATAGTATGTCGACAAAGTGATGAAAAGCCATAGTATATGGCTTTTTTCGACATAATATACAGTGGTGTTTTTATCACTGTTTTCGACATACTATACTATGGCTTTTTTATCAATTCATTTGACATACTATAATAAGGTTTTTTCATCACTTTTCGCATACCATACTGTGCGCGTTTTATCACTGTTTTCGACATAAAATACCGCTTTTTTATCACTGTTTTCGACATAAAATACCATGGCATGCTTTTCATCACTTTATTCGACATACTATACTATGGCGTGTTCATCACTGTTTTCGACATACCTACAATATGGCGGCTTTTTCCCTTTTATTGACATACTATGCTATGGCTGTTTTAACACTTTATTCGACATACTATACTATGGCATTTTCATCAATTCATTTGACATACTATACTATGGCATTTTTATAAATTCATTCGACATACTATAATAAGGTTTTTTTATCACTTTATTCGACATACTATACTATGCCGTTTTTATCACTGTTTTAGACATACTATACTATGGCGTTTTATCACTTTATTCGACATACTATACCATGGCGTTTTTATCACTGTTTTCGACATACTATACTATGGCGTTTTTATCACTTTATTCGACATACTATACCATGGCGTTTTTATCACTGTTTTCGACATACTATACTATGGCGTTTTATCACTTTATTCGACATACTATACTATGGCGTTTTATCACTGTTTTCGACATACTATACTATGGCTGTTTTATCAACGGTTCGACATACTATACTATGGCTGTTTTAACACTTTATTCGACATACTATACTATGGCTGTTTTAACACTTTATTCGACATACTATACTATGGCTGTTTTATCACTTTATTCGACATACTATACTATGCCGTTTTATCACTGTTTTCGACATACTATACTATGGCGTTTTATCACTTTATTCGACATACTATACTATGGCGTTTTTATCACGGTTTTTAATATACTATACTATGGCTGTTTAACACTTTATTCGACATACTATACTATGGCGTTTTTATCACGGTTTTCCACATACTATACTATGGCAGATTTATCACTTTATTTGACATACTATACTATGGCGTTTTCATCACTGTTTTCGACATACTATACTATGGCTGTTTACTACCACTTTCGACGCACATATACAATGGCTTTTTCATCAATTCATCTCGACATACTATACTATGTCTTTTTATCACTTTTTCAAAATACTATACTATGGCTTTTTCATCAATTCATTCGACATACTATACTTTATGGCTCACTTTTTCAACATACTATACTATGGCTTTTTTAGCAATTCATTCAATATACTATAATAAGGTTTTTTATCACTTTGTTCGACATACTATACTATGGCGTTTTCATCACTTTATTCGACATACTATACTATGGCGTTTTCATCACTGTTTTCGACATAAAATACCATGGCTTTTTTATCACTGTTTTCGACATACTATACTATGGCGTTTTTATCACGGTTTTCAACATACTATACTATGGCTGTTTTATCACTTTATTCGACATACTATACTATGGCGTTTTTATCACTGTTTTCGACATACAATACTATGGCTGTTTTATCACTTCATTCGACATACGTACTATACTATGGCGTTTCTTTTTCCCTTTTATTGACATACTATGCTATGGCTGTTTTAACACTTTATTCGACATACTATACTATTGCATTTTCATCAATTCATTTGACATACTATACTATGGCATTTTTATAAATTCATTCGACATACTATAATAAGGTTTTTTTATCACTTTATTCGACATACTATATTAAGCCGTTTTTATCACTGTTTTAGACATACTATACTATGGCGTTTTCATCACTTTATTCGACATACCATAATATGGCGTTTGTATCACTGTTTCGGTATATTACTATAACTATGGCTGTTTATCACCATCCATTCACATACTATACTATGGCCTTTCTTTTTCCCTTTTTTGACATACTATACTATGGCGTTTTTATCACTGTTTTCGACATACTATACTATGGCTGTTTTATCACTTTATTCGACATACTATACTATGGCATTTTCATCAATTCATTTGACATACTATACTATGGCATTTTTATCAATTCATTCGACATACTATAATAAGGTTTTTTTATCACTTTATTCGACATACTATACTACGTTCGACACTGTTTTAGCCATATTATACAGTTCCCTCACTTTTTCAACATACCATACCATGGCGTTTTTTTTTTCATTGCACTGTTTTCGACATACTATACCATGAGCTTTTACACTGTTTTCGACATACTATACTATGACGTTTTTATCAACCTTTTCACATACTATACCATGTATTGTCCTTTATTTCACTTTATTCGACATACTATACTATGGCGTTTTTATCACGGTTTTCAACATACTATACTATGGCGTTTTTTTTCACTTCATTTGACATACTATACTATGTACGCTTTTATCACTGTTTCGACATACCATACCATGGCGTTTTATCACCTTTATCTCGACATACTATACTATGGCGTTTTATCACTGTTTTCGACATACTATACCATGATTGTTTTATCACTTTATCGACATACTATACTATGGCGTTTTATCACTTTTTTCACATACTATACTATGGCTGTTTTATTACTTTTTTCGACATACTATACTATGGCTTTGTATCACTGTTTTCACATACTATACCATGGCAGTTTAACATTTTATTCGACATACTATACTATAGGCGTTTTACAATTTTTTCACATACTATACTATATTGTTTTAACATTTTATCTCGATATACCATACTACATGCATTTATCACTGTTTTCGACACACTATACTGTGGTTGTTTTGTCACTTTTTCGACATACTATAGTATGGCTTTTTATCACAGTTTTCGACATACTATACTATGGCGTTTTATTAACGGTTTTCAACATACTATACTATGGCAGTTTTATCACTTTATTCGACATACCAACTATGGCGCATCACGTTTTCGACATACTATACTATGGCTTTTTTATCCTCCGTTTTCAACATACTATACTATGGCTGTTTTATCACTTTATTCAACGCATATACTATGGTTTTTTATCAATCATTCGACATACCATACTATGCTTTTTTTCACTTTTGACATACTATACTATGGCGTTTTAACACTTTATTCGACATACTATAATAGGTTTTTTATCACTTTATCTCGACATACTATACTATGCCGTTTTTATCACTGTTTTGCGACATACTATACTATGGCGTTTTATCACTTTTCGACATACTATACCATGGCGTTTGTATACTGTTTTCGACATACTATACTATGTAGCGTTTTCATCACTTCATCTCGACATACTATACTATGGCATTTTTTCACCTTTTCGACATACTATACATGGGTTTTAACACTTTATTCGACATACTATACTATGGCGTTTTTATCACGGTTTTCAACATGCTATACTATGGCGTTTTTTTTCAACTTTTTCGACATACTATACTATGGCGTTTTTATCAATGTTTTCGACATACTATACTATGGCTTTTTTATCACTTTTTTCGACATACTATACTATGGCTGTTTTATCACTTCATTCGACATTCTATACTATGGCTTTTTTTCACTTTATTCGACATACTATACTATGGCGTTTTTATCACTGTTTTCGACATACTATACTATGGCGTTTTTATCACTTTTTTCGACATACTATACTATGGCGTTTTTATTATGGTTTTCAACATACTATACTATGGCTGTTTTATCACTTTATTCGACATACTATACTATGGCGTTATGACAACTGTTTCGACATACTATACCTATGGCTTTTATCAATGTTTTCGACATAATTTTACTATGGCTTTTTTATCACTGTTTTCGACATACTATACTATGGTTGTTTTATCACTTATTCACATACTATACTAATGGCTTTTTCACTTTTTCGACATACTATACTATGGCTGTTTTAACACTTTATTTGACATACTACACTATGGCATTTTTATCACGGTTTTCAACATACTATACTATGTGCGTTTGTTTTCTCTTTTTTCGACATACTATACTATGGCGTTTTATTACGTTTTCAACATATTATACTATGGCGTTTTATCACTTTATTCGACATAACTATCCTATGCGTTTTTATCACTGTTTTCGATACTATACTATCGCAGTTTTACCACTTTATTCGACATACTATACTATGGCGTTTGTATACTGTTTTCAACATACTCATACGGGTTATTTAATACTGTTTTCAACATACTATACTGTGGTTTTTTTCACTTTTTTCGACATAACTATAGTATGGCTTTTTATCACAGTTTTCACATAACTATACTATGGCGTTTATTAACGGTTTTCAACATACATACTATGGCGTTTTATCACTTTATTCGACATACTATACTATGCGTTTTCATTACTGTTTTCGACATACTATACTATGGCGTTTTATCACTTTATTCAACGTACTATACTATGGCTTTTTTATCAACTCATTCGACATACTATACGCTTTTTATCACTTTATTCAACATACCATAATTACCGTTTTATCACTGTTTTCGACATACTATACTATGGCGTTTTCATCACTTTATTCGACATACTATACTATGGCGTTTGTATCACCGTTTCGACTATACCATAATTACATGGCTTTTTATCACTTCATCTACATACTATACTATGGCGTTTTTATTATGGTTTTCAACATACTATACTATGGCTGTTTTATCACTTTATTCGACATACTATACTATGGCGTATTTATCACTGTTTTCGACATACTATACTATGGCGTTTTTATCACTGTTTTCGACATACTATACTATGGCTGTTTTATCACTTTATTCGACATACTATTCTATGGCGTATTTATCACTGTTTTCGACATATTATAATATGGCTGTTTTATCACTTTATTCGACAAACTATACTATGGCTTTTTCATCATTTCATTTGACATACTATACTAAGGTTTTTTTATCACTGTTTTCGACATATAATACTATGGCTGTTTTATCACTTCATTCGACATACTATACTATGGCTTTTTTATCACTTTATTCGACCTACTATACTATGGCGTCTTTATCACTGTTTTGGACATACTATACTATGGCGTTTTCATCACTTTATTTGACATACTATACTATGGCTTTTTAATCACTGTTTTCGACATACTATAGTATGGCGTTTTTATCACTGTTTTCGACATACTATACTATGGCGTTTTCATCACTTTATTCGACATACTATACTATGGCGTTTTTATCACTGTTTTCGACATACTATACTATGGCGTTTTTATCACTTTTTTCGACATACTATACCATGGCGTTTGTATCACGGTTTTCAACATACTATACTATGGCGTTTTATTTCACTTTTTTCGACATACTATAATATTGCTTTTTTATCACTTTATTCGACATACTATACTATGGCGTTTTTATCACTGTTTTCGACATACTATACTATGGCTGTTTTATCACTTTATTCGACATACTATCCTATAGCGTTTTTATCACTGTTTTCGACATACTATACTATGGCTATTGATGAATAATCTTTATTCGACATACTATACTATGGCGTTTTTATCACTGTTTTCGACATACTATACTATGGCTGTTTTATCACTTTATTCGACATACTATACTATGGCGTTTTTATCACTGTTTTCGACATACTATACTGTGGTTGTTTTGTCACTTTTTTCGACATACTATAGTATGGCTTTTTTATCACAGTTTTCGACATACTATACTATGGCGTTTTTATTACGTTTTTCAACATACTATACTATGGCAGTTTTATCACTTTATTCGACATACTATACTATGGCGTTTTTATCACTGTTTTCGACATACTATACTATGGCTGTTTTATCACTTTATTCAACGTACTATACTATGGCTTTTTTATCAATTCATTCGACATACTATAATAAGGTTTTTTTATCACTTTATTCGACATACTATACTATGCCGTTTTTATCACTGTTTTAGACATACTATACTATGGCGTTTTCATCACTTTATTCGACATACTATACTATGGCGTTTGTATCACTGTTTTCGACATACTATACTATGGCTGTTTTATCACTTCATTCTACATACTATACTATGGCGTTTTTATTATGGTTTTCAACATACTATACTATGGCTGTTTTATCA
Source organism: Perca fluviatilis (assembly GCF_010015445.1). NCBI lineage: Eukaryota > Metazoa > Chordata > Actinopteri > Perciformes > Percidae > Perca > Perca fluviatilis. The sequence goes on from NW_024375754.1 coordinate 21,608, forward strand.
CTTTATTCGACATACTATACTATGGCGTATTTATCACTGTTTTCGACATACTATACTATGGCGTTTTTATCACTGTTTTCGACATACTATACTATGGCTGTTTTATCACTTTATTCAACATACTATACTATGGCGTTTTTATCACTGTTTTCGACATACTATACTATGGCTTTTTCATCATTTCATTCGACATACTATACTAAGGTTTTTTTATCACCTTATTCGACATACTATACTATGCCGTTTTTATCACTTTATTTGACATACTATACTATGGCTTTTTTATCACTTTATTCGACCTACTATACTATGGCGTCTTTATCACTGTTTTGGACATACTATACTATGGCGTTTTCATCACTTTATTTGACATACTATACTATGGCTTTTTAATCACTGTTTTCGACATCCTATAGTATGGCGTTTTTATCACAGTTTTCGACATACTATACTATGGCTGTTTTATCACTTTATTCAACATACTATACTATGGCGTTTTCATCACTTTATTCGACATATTATTCCATGGCGTTTTTATCACTGTTTTCGACATACTATACTATGGCGTTTTTATCACTTTTTTCGACATACTATACTATGGCGTTTTTTTACACTGTTTTTGACATACTATAATATTGCTTTTTTATCACTTTATTCGACATACTATACTATGGCGTTTTTATCACTGTTTTCGACATACTATACTATGGCTGTTTTATCACTTTATTCGACATACTATCCTATAGCGTTTTTATCACTGTTTTCGACATACTATACTATGGCTGTTTTGTCACTTTATTCGACATACTATACTATGGCGTTTTTATTATGGTATTCAACATACTATACTATGGCTGTTTTATCACTTTATTCGACATACTATACTATGGCGTTTGTATCACTGTTTTCGACATACTATACTATGGCGTATTTATCACTGTTTTCGACATACTATACTGTGGTTGTTTTGTCACTTTTTTCGACATACTATAGTATGGCTTTTTTATCACAGTTTTCGACATACTATACTATGGCGTTTTTATTACGGTTTTCAACATACTATACTATGGCTGTTTTATCACTTTATTCGACATACTATACTATGGCGTTTTCATCACTGTTTTCGACATACTATACTATGGCTGTTTTATCACTTTATTCAACGTACTATACTATGGCTTTTTTATCAATTCATTCGACATACTATAATAAGGTTTTTTTATCACTTTATTCGACATACTATACTATGCCGTTTTTATCACTGTTTTAGACATACTATACTATGGCGTTTTCATCACTTTATTCGACATACTATACTATGGCGTTTGTATCACTGTTTTCGACATACTATACTATGGCTGTTTCATCACTTCATTCTACATACTATACTATGCCGTTTTTATTATGGTTTTCAACATACTATACTATGGCGTTTTTAACACTTTATTCGACATACTATACTATGGCGTGTTTTATCACTGTTTTCGACATACATACATGTTACACTGTTTTCGACATGAAATACCATGGCTTTTTTATCACCGTTTTCGACATACTATACTATGGCTTTTTCATCATTTCATTCGACATACTATAACTAAGGTTTTTTATCACCTTATTCGACATACTATACTATGCGTTTTTGCACATTTATTTGACATACTATACTATGGCATTTTCATCAATTCATTTGACATACTATACTATGGCATTTTTATCAATTCATTCGACATACTATAATAAGGTTTTTTTATCACTTTATTCGACATACTATACTATGCCGTTTTTATCACTGTTTTAGACATACTATACTATGGCGTTTTCATCACTTTATTCGACATACTATACTATGGCGTTTTTATCACTTTTTTCGACATACTTTACCATGGCGTTTGTATCACTGTTTTCGACATACTATACTATGGCGTTTTCATCACTTCATTCGACATACTATACTATGGCGTTTTTTTTCACTTTTTCGACATACTATACTTTGGCTGTTTTATCACTTTATTCGACATACTATACTATGGCTTTTTTTCACTTTTTTCGACATACTATACTATGGCTGTTTTTAACATTTATTCGACATATAATACTATGGCGTTTTCATACTTCATTCGACATTCTATACTATGGCGTTTTTTTTCACTTTTTTCGACATACTATACTATGGCGTTTTTATTACGGTTTTCGACATACTATACTATGGCTGTTTTATCACTTTATTCGACATTCTATACTATGGCGTTTTTTTTCACTTTATTCGACATACTATACTATGGCGTTTTTATTATGGTATTCAACATACTATACTATGGCTGTTTTATCACTTTATTCGACATACTATACTATGGCGTTTGTATCACTGTTTTCGACATACTATACTATGGCTTTTTTATCACTGTTTTCGACATACTATACTATGGCGTTTTTATTACGGTTTTCAACATACTATACTATGGCAGTTTTATCACTTTATTCAACATACTATACTATGGCTTTTTTATCAATTCATTCGACATACTATAATACGTTTTTTTTATCACTTTATTCGACATACCATACTATGCCGTTTGTATCACTGTTTTCGACATACTATACTATGGCTGTTTTATCACTTCATTCGACATACTATACTGTGGTTGTTTTGTCACTTTTTTAGAAATACTATACTATGGCGTTTTTATCACTGTTTTCGACATACTATACTATGCCTTTATAACTTTATTCAACATACACACTATGCCTGCCACTTCACTTGACATACCTACTACGGCTTCTTTGTCACTTTATCCTGATGCCTGTTTCATAACTGCCCTATACTGTTTCACGGTTTTAATATACTTACGATTTTTCATCAGCTGATTTGACATACTATACTGTTTTTTTTTATCACTTTTTGGCATACTATACATATGGCTTTTTCATCATCATTCACATACTATACTATACTACTGTTTTCTATCATCTATACCATACGCAGTTTTATCCCTTTATTCGATATACTATACTATGGCGTTTTCATCACTGTTTTCGACATACTATACTATGGCTGTTTTATCACTTTATTCGACGTACTATACTATGGTTTTTTTATCACTTTTTTCAACATACTATACTATGGCTTTTTTATCAATTCATTCGACATACTATAATAAGGTTTTTTTATCACTTTATTCGACATACTATACTATGCCGTTTTTATCACTGTTTTAGACATACTATTCTATTGCGATTTCATCACTTTAATCGACAAACTATACTATGGCGTTTTTATCGCTGTTTTCGACATAAAATACCATGGCTTTTTTATCACTGTTTTCGACGTACTATA
>NW_024375755.1:0-24992 GCF_010015445.1 Perca fluviatilis
AAAAATTTGCTTTCACGAAGACCAAAGTGGTTACAGACGTGAGGAATCAGCCGAGAGAATGGGGAGGCACTAAGCTAACGATATGTCTGACGTTACGTGTGTTAGCTTAACTCACAGACACGTAGTTAGCCTAAAACTAACATTTGGATATTTGACTTGGTAACAAAATTATTTAGCTTAACTTAGAGACACATAGTTAGCCTAAAAGTGACATTTGGATATTTGACTTGGTAACAAAATGCTTTAGCTTAACTTACAGACATATAGTTAGCCTAAAACATACATTTGGATATTTGAGTTGGAAACATAATGCTTTGCCAGATGTAACATTAGCCTAGAGTGTCCCCAATCATTCCTTATCTGTATCAACTTTTGTCTTCATAGAAGCTCAGTTTTTCTTTATCTACTGGGCATTTGACTTTATTGTAAAAACTTCTTCTTTTAGCGAGGCAATGTATTCTGTCCCAGTGGATTCAGGAGAAGCCTCCTTCAGTTACACAATGGTACAGAGAAACATTTTAAGTTTTTCCGATGGAACATCTCAGCGCTATTTCAAAGGGTAACAAGAATGAATTTTTAATAATATATGGCAACCCCTTCTCGATTACCTTCCTAGTGATCTTGTTGATCTATTGCAGAAAGGGCTTCCGCACCTTGCCTTCACAAATAAGCCCTAGATTGTTTTACTTTTTCCTTTGACATTACCATAATGCAAATAATAGCATACAGTATATGATATGATCCTAATGTGTATTGATTTAACATGTACAATGTAAATTATCACTCTGAGCTGTCTGGTTCTTTGTTTGTTAATGTGAAAATGTACAAAATATTATGAAAAGTGACTTGTGTTTTTGGAGGGTCCTCACTTGGAGAGGAGGTTCTTGAGGAGGTCCAGGGCTCGGGCCTCCAGGTAAGCTTTTTTCTGCGTGATGGGGTCGTTGTCGTAGGTGAACTTCTGCTCCAACTCCTGCAGCTTCTTCAGGTGCTGACGGACCTGCTGGAGACTCTCTGCTACGGCCGTGAACCTGCAGGAGGACGACGAGGAATGAAGAAGAAGTCAATGGGGAAGAATGCAAGTAGGATGAGAAAGGAGATGGGTGAGGGAAGGAGGCCTTTAAGGCAATGATCACACTCGCTGTCTTTTTTGACAAGAAAAAAAAATAAAATAGAAGAAGAAGAAGCAGGCAGCGTTTTGGCTCTCAAAAAAGCTTCATGTGGGGCGTTTTCTATTTTTAGAAAAGTTGAACTTTTTTCAACAAGGAGCTTATTCCCCGGAGTCCTTATGTTTTCTCTTGAGTTGGCACCTAAATCCTGGTTGCCGCTGTGGTCCTGCTTGACGCTTTGCTGTGCCCTACTAAGCCACGCTATGCACTACTATGCCCCACAACGCCCTGTTACGCCCCGCTGCGCCCTGAACTGCTACAACTTTTATTTCTAGTCATAGTTCCACTATCTTTATTGTTAATATAACCGCCACTGTTCATCATTCCAACTGCTAGAATTATGAATCACATTTTTCTATATCTGTATATCTGTATCAGTGACAGATGCCGCCCACAAAGAGCCTGGGTCTGTCCGAGGTTTCCTCGCCACTAAATGCTTGTTCTTTTATATTTATTAAAATGATATAGTGTGGTCTAGACCTACTCTATCTGTAAAGTGTATTGAGATAACTCTTGTTATGATTTGATACTAAAAATAAAATTTAATTGAAATGAACTTCAAAATTACGCTTTGATCTGCATAAAAAAACCTCGGCGCTGGCATTTAAAAAAAGTGCTCAGGCCTATTTTTAAAAAACACAGTTTACTCCATAGGATCATAAAACAGATGCTGGCCGCTTCAAAAAACACGGCAAGTGAGAACATAGCCTAAGGCTGCGTTCACTATTATTATTTTTAATTATTACATAATTGTCTAATCGCAATTTTTTTGTTTTTTTTATAGTTGCGCTTTCTTTGTTTAACCGCAATTATTCAATCAGTTTTTCTTGTTAATGATTAATGATTTCTGTTTGATTGATGAGGATAGATGTTCTATTGTCAATTTTAACACAATGTTTTATGATAATAAAGATGCACGGTTTACTTCATAGGCTTTGTACTTGTGTGTGTACATTATCTGGGTCACATAACAGTGACATAACCAAAAGATGTACATCCTGGGATTCATTAAAAACTTAAATAATAAAAAATAAATAAAAAGAATATCTATCTATCTATCTATCTATCTATCTATCTATCTGAGACAATTATTTTCCGAAATTATTAACTGTACAACAACATTTGGAAGCATTTGGGGCCGGGGAAAAAAAGCAGCGGCCTGGGGCGAAACGACAGACTATAGTGTTTCCTCTATGTTGATTTTGTAGTGGCAAAATTTCTTTGTTGTACCTGCCCCCACTGCTAAAAAAAATCCTAAAGGAAACACTGGATTAAACTTTTGGAGAAAAGCAACCCGACGTCATGCTGCAGTGGACAATCATGGAACCGGTGATCAGACTTGTCACTGTATTATAAGGCCGTATGAGAGTCCCATACGGCGGAGCCAAGAGCTCAGACAGAGTTTCAGGCAGAGGAGCTGCAACAATGGGCAGTATGAGAATATGTTTTTTGAACATCAAAGCAAATTCTAGAAGACCCCAAGAGTACAAATAGGACGCTGAAAAAGGAGCATAATAATAGGGGCTCTTTAAAAGTGTCTGACAACATTATCGATCTCCCGAGGTGATTTCTTGTCTGAAGGCAGCAGTGTGAGGAGTGTAACATGAGTCAACGGAAAGGAGTTCCGGGAGATGTTGTTTCGGAGTAGGCTACAGAAATTATTGGCGCGTGTTATCTAAAAGATAGAAGAAAGAGACACCAACAGTACAAAAATTATACTGAAAAAAAGCATAATAGGGGCAGGAAGCCTCACCAGTTCTGAAGCTGGTCCACGCAGGCGTTGGGCGGGCCTCCGATACAGGCGATCTGCTGCCGCTGCTTCCATTCCGGCAGCTCTTCGGAGATCAGGTCTGACAGTAAAGCCTGAGCGACATTCAGGAGGTCGGTCAGCTGGGTCACCACGTCCTGGGAAAAAAAGAATAAATACCTTGAATGATAAACTGTTTGAGTTTTCCAAAACCACTTCTTTCAAACAGCCTGTCTACAAAAGAAGCCCTTAAACATGTGTTCACTAGGGTTGGGTATCTTTGGGAATTTTTCTGTTACCGTTGCTAAAACGGTGCTGGTGCTGGTATACAACAAAAACAACCACTAAACGGGAAATGTATATTTAACTTCAAGTTAACGCACCATTGTCCCGTCTGTGTTGTTTTTCCGACAACGGCAGGCAGTGGCCATATAGTGCAGCTAGTTTGTGTCTTTAGCTGCAGACTGTTGTACGTCCCGGCGTTGGAAATCCTCTACAGTGAAATACAGTCACACTTTACACTGTTTAGCTGTCAGCATACACGGTTGAAATGCTGAAAGCCAACGTTACTAGCTACTGGTAACGTTAATGTTACCTGCCGTCAAGTGTAACGTTATGTTAACTAGCATCACATGCAGCGATATTTCTGTTGCGTTCCTATTCGGTCCGGCAGATACCGGTCGTTTCACTTTTTTAGAATCTCATTTTTACTGATTTGTTTTTTCTTTTTATGTATTTTTTGTAGTAGCATCGTTGGAGGACGCCTGAGAGCAAAGAGTTTCATTGCCAATGACTGCTCCACTTTACATGTGACAAAAAAACACTTGAATCATCATGTTTAAAATATCCAAAAACAGGTATCAAAATATACACAATGCCCGTGGAAAGCACATAAATAACATGTTTATTATTTATCCATTACTTATAAATTCAGTTTGTTCGTTTCAATATCAGAGGAGGCCAGGAGGAGAGGAAAAACATTTAGAATACCATCTGAGTAAATTGACCAAATAGATAATTTTTATAATCCAATGTTTGTTTTCCATCCCATTAACCATCTTGAGAACTCAAAAAGTATCTTGCTATCTTCTGTTAAAGTTAAAGGCGCCCTGTGGAGTGACATTTATTGGATGATTATATTAACACTGAAAAAAAATTGAAACTCAGATGGGGTAGGTCCTGAACCGATTTCTACCTTCTGCATTCAAAATGGACACAAAACATCTGCAAAACTCAATCTCATTTAGATTTTTTTTCTCCTTTTTCCATGTGTTTTTTTCCCCAGGTGTCTTTCCAAAGTCCTGGATTCCATTTTCAGGGCAATGACACGTCTCTGTCTGCTCACCTGTCGTTTGGCTTTCAGTTCAAAGCACATCCTCCCAACCGTCATCTTCTCTTTCTCCAGCTCCTTTGGCGTCATGCTGTTCATTTCATTCTCTACAGAAACATGAATCAAAAATCTGAGTTTGGCTGCACAAACTAAAACAAACACGGAATAATACGAATGAACAGTGTTTCCCCCATGTACACACTTGATATGATTTTTCCCCCAATTTGGGACTTCTCGTCGATCTAACGACGAGACTTTTCTCACCTCTGTTCTTCAGGGTGTTGACTTTAAAGTCGTACTCGTCCTGTACATCTTCTAGGGTCTTAATGTTTTGATCCGCTACCTAAAAAAGAAGAAAACGATTTGTAATTTTAGCAGTTAATGAAGAATAAGAAAAGCCCTGTTAAAGGGTAATTTGGGTATTTTTTTAACCTGGACCCTATTTTCCCATCCATTGGCGTTTAAGGGAGTTTTCTTTGTTTGCTTTGGTCCGAATCAGTTGGTGAGTTTGTAAACTTGGAGCGATTTGCCCTCGGTTCGGTTCGGTTTGGTTTCACACCTGGAAAAATCCAAGCGTACCAAAATGCGTCATTACAAATCACGCACGAACGTCCACTCCTCTTATTGGTCGGATGTGTCTGCAAGAAAGTAAATACATGAAGAAGGTCCTGTATTCTGGAATAGTGCATATTTCTTGCATCTCCACAGTCAAACCAGCTCATTTCATTAAGAGGTTAATACGTCTCTAGGTTAGACGTTACAACGTCTGCTCTGGTCACCGAGACTTCGCTCCGCTCTGCCGCCGTCTGCTGGTTTGACCACGGAGATGCGAGTGATGGACGGCGAGCTTGACTGCAGTCTATTTCTGTGACAGAAACACTGCAAGCTGCTACAGTTTGCTGCTCTGCTGCATTGCCAAACACACCTGACTACAGGAGACATTAGCTCAGACTCACAGAGTATGTACCATAGTTGGTGCGTTCTCACCACAAACGAACCGCTCCAGAGTTGGATTGAAAGCGTACGGACACCACCTCTTCAAGCAGGTCTCGGTACGCTTGTTTGGTCCGCTTTTGGTGCGCATCAAAGTTCGACTGCCGCGTTCTCACCTGCCCAAACGAACCGCACCAGCAGGGGCAAACAAACTCTAGTTCGATTCAACCGAACTAAACGGGGCAGGTGTGAAAGCGCCCTAGGTGACCGATATGAACAACAATCTTTGAAATTGGTCCAGTATGGAGCGAGAATGCTGCAACCGGCAGCCGTGAACCGGGCTGCAATGTAATTACACACGGCAAATGCCTGTCAGGGGGCAAAAACAGCACTTTTAGTGGACGGAAATTGAAGGTGCGCAACTTCCCATTAATGTAACATTGCAGCTTGTTTTGCCGCTGTCTGCCTAATACTGGACCAATGTCAAAGAGTCTTGTTCCCATCAGTCACTTAGACACAAAAACGTGGACAAAATAGTTACCCTGTTGAAAAGAATGAACGGACTCCTGTTGCATCATTTATTATTCCATGTTGTCTCACCTGGACTCGGTCTTTTATCTCCTTCACTTTGTTGTCCAGCTTCTGTTTCTCCACCACCATGGCCGACACCATCCCCTCGCCCTCCTGCTGCAGACACCAAGGTAAAACGTTATTTTACAACTTACTTGATGTTTACAGTTCGAGAATTTCCCTGAAAGAGCTGCTCCATTATTTATTCTTCATATACGTTGCGTTGCATTCTTGTCCGTGGAGGGATTTCACATTGTTGTGTGTTCTGCTGACCTGCTGCGTGCCGATTAAAAGTGGCTGTGATTATCTCACTCGATATTATAAAATGAAGCCAGTTCAGACCAAAGATTGGCGACGAGACGAGTTCAAACTTCTTGCGAACGCATATTGGCTATATCACTATGTAGTAGGGGTGAGAGAAAAAAATCGATACAGCATAGTATCGCGATATTTTCCATGGCAATACTATACTGATACACGGGCGCCAAGTATCGATCTTTTAATATATGGGTGATTATGAGAACTTGACTTTTTGCTACTAGAATAATAAAACCCATTGCTTTTTCAGTCCACTCCTATTTTGGAGCAATACAATTGGAGAAAAAAACGTAATAAATTGCAATATATCGCAGAATATTGCAATATGTTTAAAATCGCAATAATATCGTATCGTCAATGTATCGTGATAATACCGTATTGTGGGGCATCTGGTGATTCCCTCCCTACTACGCCCTGTGCCCTGCTACACCATGAACTACTACAACTATTATTTCTAGTCATAGTTCCATTATCTTTATTGTGACTGTCATTGCCACTGTTCATCACACCCCCAACCGGCATCGTCAGACACCGCCTTCCAAGAGCCTGGGTCTGTCCCAGGTTTCTCCCTAAAAGGAAGTTTTTCCTCGCCACTAACTGCTTGCTCTTGGGGGAATTATTGGGTCTTTGTAAATTATAGAGTGTGGTCTAGACCTACTCTATCTGTAAAGTGTCTTGAGATAACTCTTGTCATGATTTGATACTATAAATAAAATTGAATTGAAATATATGTGACCCAGATAATTAATTGGGGTTTAAACAAAGAATTGGCGATTATGTAAAAAAGAAAATAGATTGCGACAAGACCATTATGTAATAATTTCCCATAGGAAATCAAAATGGCCAGCGCAAAGCGGTTTTGCCGCCTATCATGTGTAGGCGGCTTTACGTTCTAAAACCAGCCTCTGGCCACTCGACCGGCTGAGTCACAGTGACACCATCAGCGGTCTCGAGTCGAGCTGAGACGGAGCCGATTCAGACAGCGAATCTTTGGTCTAAACTGGGCTTAAGAAGACAGAGTTCTGTAAAAAGAGGTTTTACCTCAGTGCTCTTCGCACATTCCAGGATCTTCTGCTCCTCCTTCAGGTTCCTGGAGATGATCATGGCCATGTGGACTGGATCTTCCTGGAAGCGATCCTGCGGACACATTTAGAGTGGAACGGACAACTCAGCATTTCCTCTAGGTTGATTTTGTAGTGACAGATCGCACAGACGCTCGTTCAGCTGTTTATGAGAAGTCATAAAGTGACTCTGTCCCCTTTAGGGTGAGCAACTGGAACAGTGACAGGACGTCATCACTCGCAAAGTCATGGCAACCAAGTAAACAACAGGGCGAGTACACTTGTCACTCAATCTTAGGCAAAGTGACAAAGCGATGAAATCCGCACTCAAGCGGGTCCCGTGACAGCTAGGCTACAGATAATTGGAAAATAGCATTGTGGACAATTTAATTTGACATTTTTTGGGTTTTTTTGGCCCAATGTTGAACCCAAAGTTATGCCCTTGCCTGCAGGTTCCTCTTGATCTTGCGAATGTTGTGCTGCAGCAGGAAGTTGTTCTCCAGGGCGAATCGGCTGTGTTGGTCGTCCAGCTGAGCCAGGAGGTCGTGGAAGCGAATGGTGGCAAGAGAGTCCTGGATTGCCACCGTGTCCCTGAGGACACAAAAAACACAGGACTACTACTTAAAAAGGTTTTAAATTACAAAATTTACAAAATTGTGCTAGTTTTTGCCACCGACAGGCTTAGATTAATATTCAAAGAGTCGGACAACATTATTTTTTAAACATAAATACACCCGCTAAACCCACCTCCCACCTCCATGTAAACAAACAGACATTTTAGCATCGTAAAATACACTTGATTCAAAGTCGACAGAAACAAAATAAAACGACGAAAAGCCGGTTTGGGTCGTCTTTCCACTTTTCCAACCATCACAACTCTAGTTTTGGTTGAAATAAACACATAGTTTACCGATTTCCATGTGACAATATGTTGGCTCTATACACGCTAAAAGTATTGTTTTTTAAATGGAGTCTGGTGGGTTTAGCACTAGCGACCTCCAGAGCTTTTTCTTGTTTAAAAAGTCTAAAAACGGTCTAATGATCTCAGCTGGACTTGTAGGCCGTTATATTGTCGGCTAGTTTACTTTAGAATCAAACATCAGATTTTATAAACTACATGTGTTTTGTGCACAGGAATCTTAACGTGTAAAGTAACTAAAGCTGTAACAGATGAATGTAGTGGAGTAAAAAGTACAATATTTCTCTCTGAAAAGTAGAAGTAAAGTGGCATGAAAAGAAAAGACTCAAGTAAAGTACAACTACCTCACCATTTGGACGGTAAATGCGCTCAGAGCAGACAGCTGTCGGCTATCAGAGCAGAGAATACATCAGCAGTTTATTTGTTAAGTGGTAGTAAATGTACAGTGTAGGTTTCCGTTTGTCTCTGAATAAATGCTCCAGAAAGAAAGTTCCCGTGTCTTGCTTCTCTACATCACAACAAAACAAAAAGAGCCGCGGCAGTAGGGGAGAGCAGCGGTCAGTTGAATAGCCTAAACTCGGACCCAGAGAGAGGATACGAGAGGACGGGGAAGCCGTCAACAAACCAATCAGTTGTAAGTATCTGGAGACGCAGCTCACGTATGTGATGACGGCAGGACGTAGTTTTGTCACGTATAGATCTGTAGTGCGTTTTCAAAACTGCAGTGTGAAACCAAAACTTACCGGATCAAATGTATACAATGTAACAAAAACATGAACCTTGGTACGGACTTTCATGTGTGAAAACGCCCTTAGTTACATTCCACCACTGACTATATACGTTGAGCAACCTTTACAATCATTTGGCAAAATTAAACAAAAACAAATCTGTCTAAAGGGTCCCATGGCATGAAAATGTCCCTTTATGGAGGTTTTTTAACATTAATATGCATTCCCCCAGCCTGCCTATGGTCCCCCAGTGGCTAGAAATGGTGATAGGTGTAAACCGAGCCCTGGGTATGCTGCTCTGCCTTTGAGAAAATTAAAGCTCAGATGGGCCGATCTGGAATCTTCTCCTTATGAGGTCATAAGGAGCAAGGTTACCTCCCCTTTCTCTGCTTTGGCCCATCCATGAGAAAGAGAGAGATGTATCATGGCTTGCAAACAAGCAGAGTGGCAGTTGGTCAAGGCCACACCCACACCTTCCACCTTGCCCCCTCTCCTCCTCAATAGCATTTAAAGCTACAGACACAGAAATGGCACATCCTGAGGAAAGCTCATTGTGGGACTGGCTCTAGTGTCTGTAATTCTGCACCAAGGCTGAATTTCAGGAAAGAGACTTCAGATACAGTATTAGGGGACCACTAAGGCCTATATAAAAGAGACTTCAGATACAGTATTAGGGGACCACTAAGGTCTATATAAAAGAGACTTCAGATACAGTATTAGGGGACCACTAAGGTCTATATAAAAGAGACTTCAGATACAGTATTAGGGGACCACTAAGGCCTATATAAAAGAGACTTCAGATACAGTATTAAGGGACCACTAAGGCCTATATAAAAGAGACTTCAGATACAGTATTAGGAGACCACTAAGGTCTATATAAAAGAGACTTCAGATACAGTATTAGGGGACCACTAAGGCCTATATAAAAGAGACTTCAGATACAGTATTAAGGGACCACTAAGGTCTATATAAAAGAGACTTCAGATACAGTATTAAGGGACCACTGAGGTCTATATAAAAGAGACTTCAGATACAGTATTAAGGGACCACTAAGGTCTATATAAAAGAGACTTCAGATACAGTATTAGGGGACCACTAAGGCCTATATAAAAGAGACTTCAGATACAGTATTAGGGGACCACTAAGGCCTATATAAAAAGAGACTTCAGATACAGTATTAGGGGACCACTAAGGCCTATATAAAAGCATCCAAAAAGCAGCATGTCATATGCATGTGCTTTTTCGCAGCAGTCCAGAAACCGCTCCGATATCCCTATTTGGATCGTTTCCAGTTTCCTAAAATGGGAGGGTTTTTCTGCATTGAGTACTTATTCTTTTATTACTTTAAAGAGTAAGTCTTGCCAAAATGCAACCTAGGGTCTTTTTGTTAACGTACCCCAGTCAAACTTTCGTTTAAAAGCATATTTAGGACGGAATCGCCACTTTTAAACTCTGGGTACACAAACAATGTTGTCAACACTTTCGTTAAGGTGTAGAGCCCCCGGTGATACCTCGAGCAAAGTCTCATGTTGTGTCGAACCTTCTTAGTGTTTTAAAAATAGCTATTTTGAGGGTAGCATAAAAGTGCCCCTAGCACTCCCCTTCAAAAGGCCATTTGACCAAAACACGAAAATACGGTCAATCTTAAAAGTGGCGTTTCTATCCTCTATATGCTTTTAAACTAAAGTTTGACTCAGGTACGTTCACAAAAAGACCCTAGGTTGCATTTTGGCAAGAGTACATTTTCCTGATGATACTTACATACTTTTACGTAAGTTTTCAATGCAGCACTATTACTTGTAACAGATTGATTTTATTGTGTGGTATTAGTACTTTCACTGAAGTAAAGGATTCTGAATACTTCTTCAAACGCCGCCTGTCACTCGGCGTGCGCCTCCTTACCAGTCGATGCTCTCGATCCACTTGCTCAGGTACTGGCGGATGTCCATGGGGAACGAGTCGTCGTACAGCTGGTCCACCTGCTCCAGGTACTTGCAGTCCAACATCTGGAGCTGGCACCACTGCGCCATCTTCTGGGGAACAAGAGCAGGATTCAGAGCTCAGTCTTTTAGGTTTGATCAAGCAAAAAAACTAGAGCCTAACAGTGAAAACACACCGGGCGCGTAAGCGTCGCGTAAACATTACATTTTCATTTCGGCGCCCATGTTATCCAATCTGTCTGGCCACACCGGGCGCTGGTGCAGCCTAAAACGCACTTCCCCGTCCCCCCAATTCAAAATGGATGGAAAGACCTGCGTTTGTGCCGGCTGCGTGAATGAGGCCTTGAGTCTGATTTACGGTCCCGCGGGAGGCTCCACGCAGAGCTTTCGCCGTAGTCTAACAGTGTTTCCTCTATGTTGATTTTGTAGTGGCGGCCCGCCAGAAATAGGGCAGACGCGCAATGTATTCGAAGTCGACTATTAAACCAACAGCTCCACCAAAGACGTCATCGCAGCGGGTCCGTTCTAATTTGACGACTTTCAACTTGTCAGTTCTGTCAGCTCATCGTCCTGATATCAAACATCTGGAAACATTAAAACGGTAGCATAAGTGAGTCAGTGTGATATTTCATTCTATACTTTGGGTTTTGGTTTTCCTAGGAAGAATTTCTTGTAAAAATCATTTTGTAGACCTGTTGTAGATGTTAAGTGCCCTATAGTTAGAGTTTAGATTCTCTGCCCGAGCCCGGCCCGTTATTTTCCGCCATTATCCTCGGGCCGAGCCGGGCCCTTGATCAAGCATTTGTGTATTTTTTGTTTGTTTTTTTATCATTAGCCTAATTTATTAGCCTAACTGGGTGGGGAGAAAGCTATGCCATAATCAGAAATAGTATATATATTTAAGCCAAAGTAACAAATGTATACAAAAAGTTACACAAGTTAGGCTACAGTTACAAAATGCAACAGGTGTCATGCGCGGAGTCTCCTCCTCTCGCACACATCACACCGGGCCTGAGAATAAAGTCAGAATTCTGAGATTCAAGTCAGAATTCTGAGAATAAAGTCAAAATTAAGTCAGAACTCAAATATATTTTTCACCAGTGGCCCTAATCCTCTTCTGTAGAAAATAAATATTTGCGTGTGCTGTAAAGTGGTTAGAAAAAATGAAATTGGAATGGGCTCAAACCTGTATCGGCTGGCCTAACTCAAAGAAAATCGGAATCGGCCTAGAAAGTTGTAATCGGTGCATCTCTAGATGATAGTCAGCCTTCAACGTCCTCTTTTGTTACTTCTCCAAGACCTTCACTGGTCTCCGTCCAGAGCAACGGGATCTGTTGGTCCAGTTTAGCCTAGCCTAGCATAGACACTATAGCTATATACTGTCCATGTTTATAACCAGTCCCTCCAGAAAAACGTGATTATGCGATCGCATAATTCAACGCATAATCAGCCAAAGTCCACATATTTATGCGGGGGCCGCATTTTTTCAAATACGGCGCACTTTTGCCAGATAAATTGCCGATTTCCGCACAAAATATGCGGGGCTTGCATGATTTCATAATCCCCGCATTTTCGTTGCAAAAAAGTCACATATATCTTAACAGAAAGTTGAAAAATGTTGCGTTTACTTCACACAACAGCAGCCATTTTTCCCTGTTGCCATGGGAACTAGTGATGGGTCGTTCGCGAATGAGTCAGCTCCAAGAGCCGGCTCTTGTAGGTGAACGACAGGAGCTGGCTCGCATATACCCGAAGAGCCGACTCTATTTTTAAAAATATAGCCTATAGAAATTAAATCATTATGTAATAATGAAATAATGAGTGAATTTTATTTTATTTCAAATAATTGACTAATTCAAAGAACAAAAAAATAATTATACAGGCACACATTAGTTTCACAAGGTGTCAACCAATTATACAGCAACACACACACACACACACACACACACACACACACACACACACACACACACACACACACACACACACACACACACACACACACACACACACACACACACACACACACACACACACAGAGGAGAGGACAGAGGAGAGGAAAAACAGCTGTGGTGGCAAATTTTATTTTAACCATTTGTTTAATGATATTAACCATTGGTTTGATTCTTTTATAACGCAGATTTAGCTTCTTCATGTGTAGATTCAAAAGGCTCCAAGTGAAATAGTTGGCAACCGTGAACTATAGCCCAGTAGAGTTATTTAGTTCTACTAGCCTGAACCTTCTCACATTGTTGTCTTTTGCTTAGATAGAAGTGGAGAAGGCCGATGACTGTTTACGACAGTGAGAACTACGTAGGATTCTGTCTCCTGAGATAAATTGTTGTTTAGGCTGATGTTAGGAACAGAGAGCAGAGGGCAAGGTGAGACAATGGTTTGACTTTTCATGATGTCCTCTTTTCAACTATGGCCATACTAAAAGATACATTTAGAGGGGTGGCTTAACAGAGTTTCTTCACTATATGATGTTTGGATGTTTAGACTTTAGGTTAGAAAGTCATTTTCAGTTGTGCTGCGTGTACCTTTGAAACTGTGTTTTCTCCATTTGCAAATGTAAATAAATACTCAAAGACCAAACTTTGGTTTAATTCTCAAACAGTAGTTCGTTTTGATTTTATCAACGAATATCACTAACTCTGCTGCTTCAAGGAAAACTTCCACCACAATTTGGCGTTGTCGGCAGGATGGATGAGTTAACAGAGAAAAGAACTCCGTTGGGTCGCTGATGACTGGCTATCCAGGGATCAAAAATCACCTGCCTCATACCTCTAGACCTTTAAAAAGGTTTTTCAGAGAGAAGAGGGTTAGGACCGCGGAGCGCTCTTGACTGTTTTCCACTCCGTCAAAAATGAACAGGAAGAGATTTCAAGCAGCACGGGTAAGATAAAATTGATTAATTACAATTGGATTGCAAATTCAAGGTTTTGAACAAACAAGCAACTGTTGCTAAACGAATTAAGTAATGAATAATTGGCAAAATCATTCTCTTAACTAAAGAGAATAAATGAAACTAATTCTGACTTTTGGGAAGTGAGTAACTGGGTATTTTTTGGGTCAGATAGGACAAAGATATTTAACTGGTAGTGACATCCTTTAACAGACAGACATATTTCTGATTATTTCTTTGATACGGGTGTGACAATAGATTACAGAAGAGACAGGCTGTGGACTGTCAACAAAGTTAGTTTGATAACTAACAAAAGGGTCTGAAGACCAAAACAATTACAATTGAACAGAAATAGTCTGAGAAACTATTAAATAAAAAATAAATTAAAAAAAAATATATATAGTCGGTGACAATTTAAAGAAGCTCTTGACTATTTATAAGATAGTCTGTGACACTTTGAAGAAGCTACACTTTAAAGAAGCTCTTGACTACTTATAAAAACAAAATGGTCTGTGACACTTTAAACAAGCTCTTGACTATTTAGAGACGGACTGCAGAAGACATGAAATAGTAAATAGTCTGTGACACCCTAAGCAGGTTCTTGACTATTAAGCGTTTTTGTCTGCAGGGCTGTCCCGGTTTTTCGACGGTTTGCTGAAGAAATAACCTCGCTTTGTGGTGACGATCACATTGAAAAAAATAAAAGCTTCTGTCATCATGGGTAACGAACCATCGAAGCCCTTTGAAGCATCTGGACCCATTGTGGGTGAGATGTGTCAGAAATATGGACCGGATTGTTTGAGATGTTGGTTATATTGGTCAAAAAGCTTTGGCTTTCCGCCAAATGGATCTCTAAGTCTAGTAAAGCTAAGGATGTTAAAACACCCTTTAGAAAAGGAAGAGAGAAAGCAAAAGGGGAAAAAAAACAATTAAAACAGAGATTTTAGAACAAATTGAGGATAATAAGGCATGTTTTAATGTGTGGATGAAAGAAGCTGATAACAGAGAGAGAAAACAATTGCAGAAACAGACGACACTGTTAAACATGAGTGATACTAACAAAACGGAGAAAAAGAAAAAAGACATGAACACTGTCACTGACACAATTTCTCCTCTCTATCCGAGTTTGAAAGGCGTGGATCCAGGTCTCGACGTTCCACTGCCATACCCAAACCCCACCGCAGCAAGGAAAAGGCCGACGGGCGGATCGGGCGGAAACAAGCGGGCACGAAAACCTCCACCCAATTCACCGCCCTAGTGCATCCGTGGCGCTGAATTATCAGCATTCCAAGCCCCCACGAAAAGGAACAACAGAGAGGGATGCAGACGAAGATGAAGCTGATGCATTCCCAATGATTCAGGTTGCTACACAGGGAGGAGTGGGTGTGCTGTATAGACCCTGGACTGAAACGACATATAGAAGAGCCACAAGCCATCTCCCCCGTGTAAAGACTCTGGTGCGCAATTTTCCAAGTCCCTCAAAGCATTCATTGAGACTTTTCTGCCCACTGTTCAAGAAATACGACGCATTTTGATGCAAAATCTTGGGCCTATGGAGTATGCAAAGATCAGAAACTTTTTCCCTAGAGATCCGACCCACGATCCAGTCATTCGTCATCCAACTCTTAATAATAGAGCAAATGATGACTACAACGACGCGCTGGAGGAACTCTTCACCGGGATGGAGACCACTTTTCTGGTCAGGATTGATATGTCACGTGTGGCAAACACCAAGCAGTTGAAAGACGAGGCGGTGGAGGATTTCCAGCACCGACTGGCTGAGACTTTTGACCGACACAGCGGCATTGCACGCACAACCGCCGCCGGAGCGGTGGTTGAACTTTGGGAAGCCCATTTCAAAAACGTATTTTTGGGTGGGCTGCTCCCTGACATTCGAGCTCACGTGGAGAAGACATGCATTGGATTGCAAGATTCAGCTCTGACGGAGATCGTTAGACATGCCAGACATGCTGAGAAAATCATGGCTAACAGGAAAGAAAAGGCAGAAAGGAAAAGACAACAGAACAATGACAATGCACAGCTGACTCTCTTCGAAAACTGTAGCAGCACTGTCCCAAGAAAGGAGAGGTGCTGGCAGAGGAGCTTTCAGAGGCACAAATAGAGGGGTCTTCAGGGGCAGAGGAGGCAAAGGCAATGGCAAGGATAGGGCAGTGATTAGAGACACATGCTTCAACTGTGGCAAGAGAGGACATTGGTCCTATGACTGTCCTTACCCCAGGAGGGATTCATCCGAAGAACAGCACAAATGACCCTCGGCAGTATGCAGTTTGACAGAAGGTGGGGGATGGAGTTGGTGGTGGGACTAAGAGACTGGAGGACGTTTGCATCTTTTCAGGAGGGTAACATGAACACACGTACATATACATGCTTGCAATGAAGACATGCTTTTTGCACGCTGCAACACTCCCTACACGATAGACAGATCAAATTAGACAAAAATACTGCACATTGAATAGAAACAACTTTTGGAAAATAGCTCAATTTATTCAATGTATTTATGTGATGAGTATACAAATTGCCTACCATGGTGTTAATTATACAAGGGAAGAAAATTGGATTTTTAGTTGATTCGGGAGCAATAATTTGGGTTTAGTGAAGTTTTGTTCTTCAATCAGAAGCTCTCTGGTAAACTAGTTTTTCCTTAGAGAAGTGATTAGTAGAATGGTGATCCCAGAAAAGTTCACCATTCTTATGATATGTGTGTATTCAGATCCTTAGGATCCTGAACTAGATAATAAAGGAAAATGTTCATTGTTTCTTTCTCCCTTTCATCTGAGTATCCTGAAAATTTGGCAGGCAGACATTTGAAAATGTCTATTTGAAATTGAAGCCACTGGCTTTAAAGTTGTGGGTTTGATAAAAATCACTCTTTGGCTGACATATTTTTGTTGCAGCCTAAAAGTAGCAATTTGTTTACAAATTATAATGGAACACGTACCATGTCAGTCTGTTAATCTCCTGACTACGGTAAAACAAATTGGGACACCAGTAGTTAAACTTAAGGAATCACAAATATTACATGCATTCCTTTTGTCACCTTTTGACCCTGATGAAGACTACGTTGAAAGTTTTTTTTTTTTTAACAAATCAAAGGACGAGCATGAGTTCTCTTTTGTCTACTGGCATATACACATGTCCAGTGGCTGTCACCTTGACTGATAAACTACAGAAGTTTTTCAGAAATTCTAACTCAAAAGCTCACATTCATGTTTCTTTGTCTCCAACAGAAGAGGAGACAGACCTAGGACACCTTGTGACTATTTGTAAAATTGACTGACTGGACTGACACTATTGATAATGTGTTTATTTGTCTCCATCGACAGGAGACTATAGAAAACCTATACAACAACCGTATGTGTTGTATTCACAGTGTTCACATATTCAGTGAACGTGTGACTACAAATAGATGCATATTCACACGGTAAAAACGACATTTTATCTACTGATGTTTCACCACTTTTTGTCTCAGGTACAGCGTTATCTCTGGGCAAAACACACAAATGTGACGTGGATTGATAGACAAATGGTCAACCTGTAGTCATCAAGCTGCGTTCGGACTACAGGCCCCAGAATACATCAGTACACGCTAAAACAGGAAGTAATCGACAGAAATCCGACCGTGTTTTTAACTCTTTATTGACGGATGGGGGTTATAGTTCCGTGTTTAGATTCTCCAACACGTGCACTTATTTTCTCAAGTAACATAAATAAGAAGTTCGAGCAGTAAATGCAGTGGGTCTATGCTCAAGCACCTAATGTCTCCCACAGCTAAAAATAACATTCTGCAGGGAATGTTAAATGTTTTGATTCTCTGTTGTTTCGTCTAACGTTTTTCTTTCCTCAGTGTTCCAGCAGAAAAGACAGTAAATATCGTTTTATAGTCTGGGTGATGGTAAGCTGTACACCTTGACACACCTTTGTGAGGAATACATTGAGTTGTTAATTAAAGATGCCATTAATTACTAAAGGAATAACAGTGTGTTTATATGTACCCTTGAGAAATCCTTCTTTCTTTGAGAGAGGACAGCCAGAGGGGGAGACACACACACACACACCACACAAAGATAAGACACAAGCTAAAACCAAACATGAGTAGTACAAGTGAAATTTTGGTTTAAAGAAATGATTTTGATATACATTTTTGTTGAATGTTATATGATATGATGCTTCCCATAACAGGTAACGATTTGGATAAATAGAAGGCTAAAAACTTTAAGTTGTAATGATTCTTGGAACTAGCAGATAGTAATTAGTGTTACTTTGGTTTGTAAACTGGAGATAAAAAATGACATAAACAATGTATTTTGGGTAATTCGTCTTAGTTTAATGGTGATATTGGATAAATGAAGGTTTAAATGAGATTTAATCCTAAAAGCAGTACATTTCATATCATACTCTAATGAGTTTTTGAGTTGCTATATCACAAATTGTCTAAACTACATTAGTTGATGTTGACGTTGAAACACTTTACTGAGGTGAAAATTCCCCTAAAGAAATTATTCATTGAACTTTGGTTACTGATAAACAGGATTTGTTGTAAAACCTAGAACAATGTTAAGGATTAGTATATTAAACAGATTATTTATATTGCTTTTGAGTCATGAGCTTTGTCATGTCTCAAATAGGAGGGATATAGTAGCAATGATAAATAAGGGGTTTAATAAAGAGATAAGGGGTTTAATAAAGTAGCAAGGGAAATAAATAGTGTTAAATAATTTTTCTAAAGACGTTTGAAACATTTGTTGTGACATCACTGTAGCTCCAGCTTAAAAGACCTTGGATAACCAAAGTGCTAGAATAGTTAACAATTGTACATTGAGAAAATCTGCTTAGCTGAGAACAAAATTGACAAAATTGATAGTTCAACTGTAAACAAAAGGATCATCTACCCCTGATTGACACAGTAGTGTAAGGGGATGCAATGGTAATTGTTTTAGTTTTGTGGATTCTGATTTGCTCTAAAGAATTTTGCTCTAAAGATTTTTTTTTGACATAGGTAGGGAGAGGCCCATAATAAAAAACACCTATTTCTTCCACGGCAGTATAAGGGAAATGATAGGTTAGGTTATTACGTGAGAATTTTCTTCTGCTCTTTTGGCCGTAAGAATCCAGGTGTCAAGCCTGGGGATTCTGTGGGGATAACAACTTCAGGAGGAAGGATTGGCAAATAGACGGTGACCATCGAGATCCTTCCAGTGACACAGGGCAGTGAAAGGTTCCAGGGAGAGCCACCTGGATACACGCATCACTACAACAGGTTCCAGATGTGGAGAGGACAGGTTTTTCTACAACCTGCAACAAGTGACGAGCAGATCCTCTGCTGAGTCACCTACGTGCCATTTCTGAAGCGACAGGGGAAACTGGAGTTTTCTCACTGTTTGCCACACATTGAGAGAGGAGAAAAACGAGAAGTTTTTCCAAGGAGGGAAAAACCAGAAGCTACATACTGCTATTGTAGCCTGCTGTTTAAAATCTTTTCAGAAGACAGCAGTGATACTGATCTCTTCTCTGACAACCACAGCACATTCTCTGACAGTGACAGCAGAATATACTTCACAATTGTAGAGGACACACCACCTCTCTCTCTCTGAACACACACACACTCACTGCACATTCTTTGGAGGAACTGTTGACATTCCTCTGAGATGAACACACACACTTTCAGAGCAGAGTGCTCTGAACACACACACAAGGAGCAGACGGACAGAAAGGACTGGAACAGGTACCCTTCAAGAAGAACATGGGGGGTTTTTCCACATTTGTAGTGTGATTAATATGATTTTCTATTGCATTTATGGTTTTTGAAAAGTATGATAAATCACGTGTAACCATTCCTCCCAACATTTACATACACCAACACATTAGGGTGACTGGAGGAAGAAAGGCGGGTGATCGTTCACTACTTTCCATATCAATGAGAAAATGGTGGTTGGTATCACGAATGCTACTAAATTGGGGCTAATTGGGGTTTGTACCTTATGTGGTTCCTCATGACCACACAAACTCAACTGATAGATTGATGAAAGAAAGTAAATTATTCCTAAACAGCAATATTGTTAATATTGAACAAAGTTAAGTATAAAGACCTGGGCCATTTAGTTTGTGTGCTTTAGAACTCAGGAAAAGTTCCTTGTGGATCTTTTATTACATTGAGGTAATTTCACTTTCCACATTGGCGACACACAGACACCACATTTGACATTTGAAAGATTATCTAATAGATACATTTTCTACTAAAGTATGACTTGGTTTAGTTAAGAAATGTATGCGTGATGTAGGTTATAATGATTTTTGTTCACTATTTCTTCGCTCACAGAAATAAGCTATTTCCAGTGAAACCACACACATAGAATAACTGAATTTTATTTGTGCTCTGACAGCACTTAATGAGGTTAGAGACAAGGAGGGGTTAGTTTTATTCAGATTCTTCTCAAACTTTCACTCTGTGAGAGCTTTGATAATTGCACTGAGCGTGCTTCAATTGATTTATATTAAAATAACCAAAGGAGGGAAGCATTTGATGCTATTGGATAATTTAATTATCAGCTTTATGGAAAATTTGACTTCGCCATATGGGTAGATATGAAATTAGTAAATGTTCACACTTCACACCAGGTTATTTTAATGGTTAAATACATAACACATTCTTTACACAAATTATAAGGCACTAGTCTGATGTGACATTAACCAGTGACATTAAGGTCCAGGGATTTTAGCAGATTATGTTTGGTTTTAGGATTTGTTTTTTTTGTTTGCTATGTCGTTACCCTAATCAAGAAAAAGAGTTCACTTCATTCTTATGGTAAATATGATTGAGCCTTCTGACGTATTCCGTCTTTCTGAATATGATAATAATGTTTGGACACCGTCTCTGATACTGTGGGAGATTGATTAATTTTGTTTTATTCTTTGACGTGGATGCTTTTTTTTTTTGTACCTTTCCATTTAACATGTAAGAAATAGACATGAAGATCCATAAGGTTGAATAATAAGAAGTGTGATTAATTCTATAATAAGGGTTGAATCTTTAAAAGTAAAATTTATTTTTGTGATTATTTTGTAATCAAAAGGGTGAACTGTGGTGGCAAATTTTATTTTAACCATTTGTTTAATGATATTAACCATTGGTTTGATTCTTTTACGTAGCACGAAAGTTTAGCTTCTTCATGTGTAGATTCAAAAGGCTCCAAGTGAAATAGTTGGCAACCGTGAACTATAGCCCAGTAGAGTTATTTAGTTCTACTAGCCTGAACCTTCTCACATTGTTGTCTTTTGCTTAGACAGAAGTGGAGAAGGCCGATGACTGTTTACGACAGTGAGAACTACGTAGGATTCTGTCTCCTGAGATAAATTGTTGTTTAGGCTAATGTTAGGAACAGAGAGCAGAGGGCAAGGTGAGACAATGGTTTGACTTTTCATGATGTCCTCTTTTCAACTATGGCCATACTAAAAGATACATTTAGAGGGGTGGCTTAACAGAGTTTCTTCACTATATGATGTTTGGATGTTTAGACTTTAGGTTAGAAAGTCATTTTCAGTTGTGCTGCGTGTACCTTTGAAACTGTGTTTTCTCCATTTGCAAATGTAAATAAATACTCAAAGACCAAACTTTGGTTTAATTCTCAAACAGTAGTTCGTTTTGATTTTATCACGAATATCACTAACTCTGCTGCTTCAAGGAAAACTTCCACCACACAGCTCTGAAAACAAAACAGAGAGAAGAAGAGGGACCAGTTTAATCCTTTCAGTTATTTATTTTTCTTTAATATGGGTTCTATTATGTTGTTCAGATTCTGATTGTATTTGTTTTGAATGTTGTTTCTATACATTAAAAAGTTGTAATTTAAATGCAAATGTTTAATAGTATTCTTTTTTCACAACAAATCAATGCATTTTTAAAGAAATTGTGAGACATTGTGAGTATGATTTCATTTAATAATTTAATTAGAATTGTTTTTCACACCTATCATAGGCTAGTCAAAACATTATTTTTTTTTTTTAAAGAGCCGTTTGTGAGCCAAAAGAGCCGGCTCTTTTCAGTGAGCTGAGTCAAACGAGCCGGCTCACGAAAAAGAGCTGGAATGCTCATCACTAATGACAACGTTATGAAGTGACGTAATTACGCGATGTTGGGGAATAACTTTTTGTTCTCTTTTTCATCAAACCGCAGTTTTTGCAAGTTCCCGCAATTTCATTGCATAAATATCCCGCATATTCCATTGCATTTTTTAAGAAAATGTGCGGCATAATCAAGGATTTTTGCCCGCAACAATCACAAAAAAACTCTGCATTTTTCTGGAAGGACTGTAGAACAGACAAACCAAGGCGGTTCTGTCTGAAAGCTCTAATTTACATTTTTTACATATTTTAAGGTGTGATTTGGTCACCTGCGACTGTTGGTCTAGTTATTTAGCTACCTTTCTCAGTCATTTTAAGCGTTATCTGGTGATGCCGCTAAAGCAGAGGTCGGCAGGGGTTACCATGGTTACGCGTCTTCAAACGGCAAGGAGGCTCTCAGGAAGCAACGCTGAAAATTACAGCTCGGTACGTGCGAAAAGACACACAGTCGAAAACTATTTAAATATTCAACAGAACCATGGAATTAAATTGGAAGCAAAAGATGTTATTTTTAATTATAACAAAAACAAAACAATACACAGAATTGTCAACTTATTAATTCTACAAGGGAAATTTCATATCCATAAAGCGAAATTTTCTAAATCTCAACCAGCTTTTACTCACTTCAGAATTGAATTGCGGAACTTTTTTGAGTCTATCCAAATTATTAATAATAAGAAAACTATTTATATAGCTAATCTTATGCTTATACTGATACTTTATCAAATAACGTTGAGATGTTCTCTGGATGGAAATGTGTATCTCTGTATATGATGCCGAATTGTTCAGAAAATGTATAACATGTTTGTAAAGTTTTGCAAAGAAAAAAAAGAAAAGACAGTCTCTCACTCTCACTCTCACTCACACACACACACACACACACACACACTCTACTGTTAATTTACACAAAAGTATGTTGAAAGATAGTATAGGCTACATATTTAGTATGTAGTGCAGAGTATGTCGAACGCAGCCAATAATGTTTTGCACGAGGGCACTACTCTCTTCACTCATTACACCCGGAGTGGGAGAAACTCGGAAATCAGAAATGCTGACTCCGTGATTATTATGGGCTGTGTCCCTTCTCTTTTTTTTGTTGTTAAGATGCACTCACTGTGGACAGGAAAGTCCAACACCTGAGAACACATTAATGCAGCAGTGATTATAAGCCAATAATATAACACATAGTATTCTGGAATGGGCCATTCTGCACAATGAGTCCTTTTAATGTGTGTACTTTTAGTAGACTATATTTCGATTCCAATACTTTTGTATTCTAACTCAACGTTACTGTTTCCATATATCAACCTGGCAAAGGTGAGTGCACGAGAAGTCCGTTAGGTTTCGTTTTCCCAGACTGCTATCACTCTTCATCCAGCCTCAGTCTATAAATATTCCACGGCAGAAATCTTCCCTGAACCCACCAAGTCTTGCTAGTTTTCCTTAACCAAAATCCGTCCAGAAATTTAACTTTTTTAAGGATTTCTTCTACATTTTCATAAATAACAGCGTTCTAGCATAAACCGTAACACTTCGTCTAAATATGTATTCTTCACTGGTCAATTCGGTGTGACACATTACATTCAATTACAACGTCTGTTCAACTAACTTCACGTTAATCAATTTTGAAGTTCAGTTTGGCTCAACAGTATCTCAACGTGAGAACACAGCGAATTTGGGCAACATGTTGTCACTGCGCGAGGAAGTAAGTGATTAAACTTACCTTTTACTTTGAAGAAACGTGTACAGTATGTGACAAAGATGTAACTTTATTCCCGAAAAGGTTTGTTTTGTGTGTGCACCGAACCTGACAGCTGCTGTCTGTTTCTGCTAGTGTGTAGCGCACGGAAACAGCGTCAGCCTATGACAGCATACGCTTCGCTAGATGTGCCCGCCCTTTTGCCCGCGACAGCCAATCGGAACGGTCGAAATCGGCTGTCCCGTCAGTTAGCAAGCTCACCCGCGATAACAATGACACACAGCGTGTTTTTCATGGAGATTTAGTGGAATGAGGACAAGATAGAGAGTCAACACGTGTAAACATTTATTTTCCATCCACTCTAAAGGTGTCAAGCTATATGTTAAAATACTATTTATGTAAGTAGCAAAAATAAGGTAGTTTCCTGGGGAGGAAAGCCACTATTCGGAAGAGCTCACAGTGACCACGTGTTTTCAGAGAAAGAGAAAGCAACTGCCACAACTCTGAAACTGAAACCTAATTTTTGGTAATAAATAGTTTGCACATCACTACTGTCGTGGAAGTTTCCTTTGCAGCAGGGGGTAGAGTTTGAGAGTTTAGTAAATTGAAACAAATAAGACAGACTGAGACTAAAACCAAGTTGGGTTTTTGTATTTTATTAAAAAAGATATATTTGCAAATAGGATCAACATGATTTCACAAAAGGCCGCAGCCCAGTGTGGAGTCAGTTTCTCAAATGAGTGAACAGGAACACCAGGCTTTTATGCATCTTCAGAGTGACAACACACACACACTTGGATTATTATGACGCTACAATTTTGACAGGCAATCTGATACACATGAAGACAATCAGAGAAATACAAGAGACATCTTGGAGCCATCTCACCTCCTCCTCCCTGTACGACTTTCACCCCCCAGTTACATCTTAACTGGCATGGGAAAACTAGAGATATTTTTAGGGTGACCTTGTACCTTTATCGGTTCAGGCTAACAGTGCTCACATAACGTTCCAGACTGCATGTCTCACAAAGTTAGAATATAAATCTGCATGTGGGAAATGAGATAAACTCTTTCAGCATTTGTGAGAGCAGTAAAGTACGAATTAAACATAAAAATATAAGGAATTGTGCTTAAATGTAATTTTCCCATTACACTACTTTGTCCAGAATAAGATGAGACAATTAATTATTCAAACATATGTGATTGGAAAATAAAACTTTAGTTATCAACAAGAAATATTTGACAATAAAAAACAAAGAAACAGGGGCCCAAAGTGTCAAGGGCTGCCCCCTTGCCTTCACCTGCATGATGTCGCTTGAAGAGACACACACACACACACACACACACACACACACACACACACACCGACTCAGAAAACACACTACACAATAACTACAAAAGAGAGATATGTAACGACTACAAAAAGACACGCAAAAACAAACAAAAAAGAGACCAAAGCATCACAAAGTCCTCTCTTGCTCCTATGTAGGAAAGGTGGTGGTCAGCAGGGGAATGTAACTAAGTACATTTATTCCGG
>NW_024375756.1:0-20000 GCF_010015445.1 Perca fluviatilis
TAAATGCCTGTGCCTCCCCTCCATCATGTCCCCCTGAGACCAGAGATCTCTGGGTCTGGGTCTGGGTCTGGGTCTGGGTCAAAAATCTTCCGATGATGTAAAATGACGATTTTTGCGTCATCGGAAGATTTTTGCCCAAGAGGCAAAGGACTACAGCCAGTAGTAGGAGCTGAATGACAACAAAGAGACACAACACGACCACAAAGAGCAACACACACACAGAGTTACACACACACACACACACACACACATAGAGACACACAGACACACACACACACACAGTTACACACACACACACACACACACACACACACACACAGAGTTACACACACACCCACACACACACATAGAGACAGACAGACACACACAGTTACACACACACACAGACACAAACACACCCACACACACACAGTTACACACACAGACATACTCACAAACACACACACACACAGAGTTACAAACACACACATACTCACAAACACACACAGAGACACAAACACACACACACACACACATAGAGACACACACACACCCACACACACTAAAACGACAACAACTCTCTTTGTTGTCATTGTGTCTTGTGTAGTGTGGCGCTTTGTTGTGTGCGTCTCTTTTTGTCGGTTACGTCTCTTTGTTGTCGTGTTAGCGCCTCTGTGTAGTGTGTGCGCCTTTGTTGTCGTGGCTTTCTGTGTAGTGGTTGCTCTCTTTGTTGTCGTGTTTCTTTTGTTGTCGGTTGCGCCTCTGTAGTCGTTATTACCCTTTGTTGTCGTTTGCGTCTCTGTGTAGTCGGTTAGCGTCTCTTTGTTGTCGTGTGCGTCTCTTTGTTGTCGGTGTTGCGTCTCTTTGTTGTCGTTGCGTCTCTTTGTTGTCGTTAGCGTCTCTGTATCGGTTATCTTTGTAGTCGTGTTGCGTCTCTTTGTTGTTCGTGTTGCGTCTCTTGTGTAGTCGTGTTAGCGTCTCTTTGTTTGTGCGTGTTGCGTCTCTTTGTTGTCTGTTGCGTCTCTTTGTTGTCGTGTGCGTCTCTTTGTTGTTGTCGTGTTGCGTCTCTTTGTTGTCGTGTTGCGTCTCTTTGTTTATTCGGTGTTGCGTCTCTTTGTTGTCGGTGTTGCGTTCTTTGTTGTCGTGTTGCGTCTCTTTGTTGTCGTGTTGCGTCTCTTTGTTGTCGTGTTGCGTCTCTTTGTAGTCGTGTTGCGTCTCTTTGTTGTCGTGTTGCGTCTCTTTGTATGTGTTGCGTCTCTGTGTAGTCGTGTTGCGTCTCTTTGTTGTCGTGTTGCGTCTCTTTGTTGTCGTGTTGCGTCTCTGTGTAGTCGTGTTGCGTCTCTTTGTTGTCGTGTTGCGTCTCTTTGTAGTCGTGTTGCGTCTCTTTGTTGTCGTGTTGCGTCTCTTTGTTGTCGTGTTGCGTCTCTTTGTTGTCGTGTTGCGTCTCTGTGTAGTCGTGTTGCGTCTCTTTGTTGTCGTGTTGCGTCTCTGTGTAGTCGTGTTGCGTCTCTTTGTTGTCGTGTTGCGTCTCTTTGTTGTCGTGTTGCGTCTCTTTGTTGTCGTGTTGCGTCTCTTTGTTGTCGTGTTGCGTCTCTTTGTTCTCGTGTTGCGTCTCTTTGTTCTCGTGTTGCGTCTCTTTGTTGTCGTGTTGCGTCTCTTTGTTGTAGTGTTGCGTCTCTTTGTAGTCGTGTTGCGTCTCTTTGTTGTCGTGTTGAGTCTCTTTGTAGTCGTGTTGCGTCTCTTTGTTGTCGTGTTGCGTCTCTGTGTAGTCGTGTTGCATCTCTTTGTTGTCGTGTTGCGTCTCTGTGTTATCGTGTTGTGTCTCTTTGTTGTTGTGTTGCGTCTCTTTGTTGTCGTGTTGTGTCTCTGTGTAGTCGTGTTGTATCTCTGTGTAGTCGTGTTGTGTCTCTGTGTAGTCGTGTTGCGTCTCTGTGTAGTCGTGTTGCGTCTCTTTGTTGTCGTGTTGTGTCTCTTTGTTGTCGTGTTGCGTCTCTGTGTAGTCGTGTTGCGTCTCTTTGTTGTCGTGTTGCGTCTCTTTGTTGTCGTGTTGCGTCTCTTTGTTGTCGTGTTGCGTCTCTTTGTTGTTGTCGTGTTGCGTCTCTTTGTTGTAGTCGTGTTGCGTCTCTTTGTTGTAGTCGTGTTGCGTCTCTTTGTTGTCGTGTTGCGTCTCTTTGTTGTCGTGTTGCGTCTCTTTGTTGTCGTGTTGCGTCTCTTTGTTGTAGTCGTGTTGCATCTCTTTGTTGTCGTGTTGTGTCTCTTTGTTGTCGTGTTGCGTCTCTTTGTTGTCGTGTTGCGTCTCTTTGTAGTTGTGTTGCGTCTCTTTGTCCACCTACAATAACTTAAACTTAAAGGGATATTTCACCGTTGGAAAGATGAATATATCTTTAAATTGGGTCACTTATGTAGGAGAAATGTGAAAGAAATAGAAATTGGTTGGCTTCTAGGCCGAGAAAAGCCAGAAAATGTGTTTTTGGCTCATGTGGATGAAAGACACCAAATCCCAGAATGCACCTGCTTCGCTGATTTAGAGTCCACTCCCAAGCCCCGCCTACCCTGTACAGACAGACAGTGAGACGATCAACTCAACAAGTGTGTTTTATTGTCTTTTCAACCATATACACAAAACGTTTCACCATTTCAACACGACCACACAAAGACACAACTACACAGAGACACAACTACACAGAGACACAACACAACTACACAGAGACACAACACAACTACACAGAGACACAACACAACTACACAAAGACACAACTACACAGAGACACAACACAACTACACAGAGACACAACACAACTACACAGAGACACAACACAACTACACAGAGACACAACTACACAGAGACACAACACAACTACACAGAGACACAACACAACTACAAAGAGACACAACACAACTACACAGAGACACAACACAACTACATAGAGACACAAATACACAGAGACACAACACAACAACAAAGAGACGCAACACGACCACATAGAGACACAACTACACAGAGACACAACTACACAGAGACACAACACAACAACAAAGAGACGCAACACGACTACACAGAGACACAACACAACAACAAAGAGACACAACACGACTACACAGAGACACAACACGACCACACAGAGACGCAACACGACCACACAGAGACACAACACGACAACAAAGAGACACAACACGACCACAAAGAGACACAACACGACTACACAGAGACACAACACGACAACAAAGAGACACAACTACACAGAGACACAACTACACAGAGACACAACACAACAACAAAGAGACGCAACACGACTACACAGAGACACAACACAACAACAAAGAGACACAACACGACTACACAGAGACACAACACGACCACACAGAGACGCAACACGACCACACAGAGACACAACACGACAACAAAGAGACACAACACGACCACAAAGAGACACAACACGACTACACAGAGACACAACACGACTACACAGAGACGCAACACGACCACAAAGAGACGCAACACGACAACAAAGAGACACAACACGACTACACAGAGACACAACACGACCACAAAGAGACGCAACACGACTACACAGAGACGCAACACGACCACAAAGAGACGCAACACGACTACACAGAGACACAACACGACCA
This sequence comes from Perca fluviatilis, assembly GCF_010015445.1. Classification (NCBI taxonomy): domain Eukaryota; kingdom Metazoa; phylum Chordata; class Actinopteri; order Perciformes; family Percidae; genus Perca; species Perca fluviatilis. The sequence continues at coordinate 3,613 of NW_024375756.1, forward strand.
CAAAGAAACGCAACACGACCACAAAGAGACACAACACAGTGGAGAGACGCAACACGACCACAAAGAGACGCAACACGACCACAAAGAGACGCAACACGACAACAAAGAGACACAACATGACAACAAAGAGACGCTACAAATATATATATTTATTTATATATGAATTTTTTTTGTTGCTTTTGAGAGGCAAACACTGTCTGATCATCATTAACATTAGCATTAAAAGACCATTCTGGCGCAAAATGAACCTAGGGGTTAATAACACATGTCACGTCATGAGCATTCGAACGACGAAGGCCGTATTTGAGCTATGTTACTGGTTGCATGGCGTTCGTCGTTCTACCGGTCGAGACTGTTTTCCCAAGATGGCGCCCGAATGTACACATGAACGTTACTGTCTTCATAAACTATCTTTTTAATAAACTGTCTGTACACTTACAAAGTTCTCAATGCTTGTGTTTACATGCAGGGAGCCTCATTATACTACCGTGGAAGTGTGGTGATATTTTGAGCCTTGTTAGTGGTGTAGAATTTTTACTTTATGCATGCCACGACAACTAGCGTTATAAGCTAATGAGCGCCTTGTGCTAAAACTGGTCACATTCGATTAGCATGAAAACATATCCCAGAGAACAGTCGACTCGGTACACATGTGGTATTACAGCCCGGTCTCACGGCAGTTCGTGAAATGGTCACGTTATTGAATCTATTGACACGACAAGATAATGTTTTTTTTTTTCCGTGTGGTGATTACGAATTTGAACGCAATGTATTTCAATGGGAAGCATATTTCGTGATCACAGAATGATCAATACTACTCCCTGCAGGGAGTAGTATTGATAAGGCGAAAGTCCGCGTAGGGAGATTGGTTGGGGGGGAGGATGGGTCAAACAACTCTGGACTTTAACCCGTGTGTTGCAATTCCTTTCCTCATTATTCTCTTCCTAACTACAACCGTCCCGGTGTTGTGGCGCCTCATTTCCCCGTTGTTGCGTCCCCCACAGCAGGTTCGAAAATCGTGACGTGTACACGAAATAAACTTACTGTAAACTTATCAATAAATCAAACTAACGTGACTATTTCGTGAGACCAGGTTGGGTATTAACCCCTAGGTTCATTTTGCATTGAATTGTCCTTTAAGTCCCATAACATAGGTAGTGTTGCTGCGTTGATTTGCCGGTGCAGTCAGACAGACTGAGGGGAAATGACAAAAAAGTTATTTTAAAACCCTCAATGATTCTGGGCTTTTGAGGAAAGATTAGAAGACGCCGCATTGCGTCCGCCCCAGATACGTAACGTCACGGTGGAGGATGTATTGCCCGCAGCAGGACCGTGATCAGAGCTCTGAAATACAGGCACAGATGTTATCAATCATCAGGGCAAAGCCCTCGCAGACATTTGCTGAACTCTCTCTGCTCATCAGCCTTCTCTGTGTTTAATTACAAGCCTGTCCAGTCTGCACGCACTCCAGCTTGTTAAGAGAGTAGTTCGACATTTCAAGCCGTTCTCGCTACCAACTCGTGAAATATATTACGGACGCTTGGGCAGTGGCTGTCAGCATCAGACACCATGCAAAAATCCCCCATCAGTGTCTGTATGGAGCACACCGGGCAGAGCAGTAGAGTAGTATGTAGAGAGTAGTATGTAGAGAGACAGCAGTAGAGAGTAGTATGTAGAGAGACAACAGTAGAGAGTAGTATGTAGAGAGACAGCAGTAGAGAGTAGTATGTAGAGAGACAGCAGTAGAGAGTAGTATGTAGAGAGACAGTAGTAGAGAGTATGTAGAGAGACAACAGTAGAGAGTAGTATGTAGAGAGACAGCAGTAGAGAGTAGTATGTAGAGAGTAGTATGTAGAGAGACAACAGTAGAGAGTAGTATGTAGAGAGACAGCAGTAGAGAGTAGTATGTAGAGAGACAGCAGTAGAGAGTAGTATGTAGAGAGACAACAGTAGAGAGTAGTATGTAGAGAGACAGCAGTAGAGAGTAGTATGTAGAGAGACAGCAGTAGAGAGTAGTATGTAGAGAGACAGCAGTAGAGAGACAACAGTAGAGAGTAGTATGTAGAGAGACAACAGTAGAGAGACAGCAGTAGAGAGACAACAGTAGAGAGTAGTATGTAGAGACAACAGTAGAGAGACAGCAGTAGAGAGACAACAGTAGAGAGTAGTATGTAGAGAGACAGCAGTAGAGAGACAGCAGTAGAGAGACAACAGTAGAGAGTAGTATGTAGAGAGACAACAGTAGAGAGACAGCAGTAGAGAGACAACAGTAGAGAGTAGTATGTAGAGAGACAGCAGTAGAGAGACAGCAGTAGAGAGACAACAGTAGAGAGTAGTATGTAGAGAGACAACAGTAGAGAGACAGCAGTAGAGAGACAACAGTAGAGAGACAGCAGTAGAGAGACAACAGTAGAGAGTAGTATGTAGAGAGACAGCAGTAGAGAGACAACAGTAGAGAGACAGCAGTAGAGAGACAGCAGTAGAGAGTAGTATGTAGAGAGACAACGGTAAGGATGTAGGAAAGGGCAGAAGGATGGAGGGAAGGAGGGAGAAAGTTGATGTGTTTCTGAGACCGTGTTAACGATGTGCAGATGGCCGGCTCTTGCCCCACCCCCCCAAACACACACACACCAGTAATCTAACGAAGAAGACGTGGATTACCGTTACCTCAGATTAATCTTTAGCACGGCCATGACAGCCCAGATTATTACCATTACCATAATCATCTCCTCTGTGTCACACAGCGAGGGAAGTACTGTACCACAGGGTTGTTGTGTTTTTTTTAGGAAGATCGTTCATTTGCATGGAGTCTAGACATGACATCACGTGTCATCATCCTTTTGTTTTTCATAAACAATATGTCGCGTTGACCCACGGCGGTCCGGCCGCGGCAAAAAATCTCCCACACGTAAGAGCAGAAACACGAAGTAAAATAACGAAATATGAAAGGCCTTTTGTCTTAAAGGGCCAGCGCGGAGACAAGGGAAGGGGGCAGCAGGAGAGTTCATTCCCACCTCGAGCGCCTGGTAGAAAGGGTGTAATGTGGAGTTAGATGAAGTTAAGGATGCATGGATAATGGGAGGAGAGAGGGAGGGAGGGAGGGAGGGAGGGAGGGAGGGAGGGAACCAATAGGAATGCAGAGATTTAAATGTTTGGAAATTTGACTGAGCTAGGGTGGTTTTGTTGACATTTTGATTTGTTCATATTACAGCAGCAAATACATGTGAGGGAACAAGAGTGCAAGTGTGTCTGTGTGTGTGTGTGTGTATGATTGTGTGTCTGTCTGTGTCTGTGTGCGTGCAAGTGTGTCTGTGTGTGTGTTGTGTGTGTGTGTGTGTGTGTGTGTGCGTGTGTGTGTGTGTGTCTGTCTGTGTGTGTGTATATGTGTGCATGAGTGTGTGTGTGTGTGTGTGTGTGTGTGTGTGTGTGTGTGTGTGCGTATGTCTGTGTGAGTGTGTGTCTGTCTGTGTGTGTGTGTGTGTGTGTGCGTGTGTGTGTCTGTCTGTGTGTGTGTGCGTGTGTGTCTCTGTGTGTGTGTTTGTGTGTGTCTGTCTGTGAGTCTCTGTGTGTGTGTCTGTGGGTGTGTGTGTGTGTGTCTGTCTGTGTGTCTCTGTGAGTCTCTGTGTGTGTGTCTGTGGGTGTGTGTGTGTGTCTGTCTGTGTGTCTCTGTGTATCTGTGTGTGTGTGTGTGTGTGTGTGTGTGTGTGTGTGTGTGTGTGTGTGTGTGGGTGTGTGTGTGTGTGCGTGTGTGTCAGACAGTGTCTAATCCTCTCTAACAACAACAACGTGGGATGAGACAGGACCAAACAATCTCAGTCATTGTTGCCTCAGACGATAGTTTGATACAAGCCTCGGTCACACGTGTGTGTGTGTGTGTGTGTGTGTGTGTGTGTGTGTGTGTGTGTGTGTGTGTGTGTGTGTGTGTGTGTGTGTGTGTGTGTGTGTGTGTGTGTGTGTGTGTGTGTGTGACCGAGGCTTCCCACACTTCCCTGTTTACTGTAACATGAGGTCAACATTAAGTTAAACAGGATAAAAGATTCCCAAACAACACTAGAGCTGCAAAGATGCATCGATTAGTTATCACCTATAGATATTAAATTAATCAGCAACTATTTCGATAATCAATTAATCGGTTTGAGTCATTTTTTATGAAGAATCAGTGAAACTTGTGTGACGTCAGCTTTCGAATTTCTAAATTTATGCAAGCAGCCCCCCCTCCCCTCCCCCCATAGTCACTGTATCACTGAAACGCTTAGGCTGTTAAACATCGTTAGTGTTCTTAATGACATGTCACACACACACACACACACACAAAGACACACACAGATGAACGCACACACACAGATGCACGCGCACACACATAGACACACACACATATAGACACACATGCACATACACGCACACACACATAGACACACACACATATAGACACACATGCACATACACGCACACACACACACACACACACACACACAGAAACATAGACACAGACACACGTTGACACACATGCACATACACGCGCACACAGTCACATGCACACACACGCGCACACACACTCACATGCACACACACACACAGATGCATGCACACACACATAGACACATACACACACACGCACACAGACACACACACATGCACATGCACACACACAGACACAAACACACGTACACGCACACAGACACACACACACACACAAAGACACACACAGATGCACGCACACACACACACACACACAGACACCACACACACACAGACGCATACAGACACATGCACACACACACACACACACACAGACACACACAGATGCACGCACACACACGCACGCACACACACACACACACACACAAAGACACACAGATTGCGCACACACACACACACACACAGACACCACACACACACAGACACACACACACACACAGACACCACACACACACAGACGCATACAGACACATGCACACACACACACACAGACACACACAGATGCACGCACACACACGCACACACACACGGACACACACACACGCAAACGTGATTATTCTCGCTCTTTGACGCAGAGATGTGGGTGAAGACGACAGGCAGAGCTGTCACTTTGCCTGTCTGTCCATGCTGAGGCGTGTGTGTGTGTGTCTCTGTGTGTCTGTGTCTGTCTGTGTGTGTATGTGTGTGTGAAGGGGTTTTTCTTAATAAGCAGGTCCCTAAAAGCGCGCCGATTACCCCAATTAAACAGCGTCCCCATCACCGTCTCTCTGTAGCCCCCAGAGCCTGTTAGCCTGTCAGAAGGAGTTGACAATAGGCCGGGCTGACACACACACACACACACACACACACACACACACACACACACACTCGAGGCCCGAGGGCCAAATCCGGCCACTCGTAGATTTTGATCCATTCAGCATATCAATTTCTGTTGGTAAAGTCTTTTTGCCCACCTTGTTTTTTTAGCTTTCTCAACAGTTTTTTCGGCTTTTCTGAAGATTTTGGCACTTTTTCAGGCGTCATTTGGCGCGTTTTCCAACGTTTTTGTCACTTTCTTCTTTCTTTTTTGGCGCTTTATTCTTTTTTCAGTCTAAGTTACTTTTTCGTGGACCAAACTGTAAGAGAGAAGACGATGTGAGACATGCAGTAAGACAGATGAGACATGCAGTAAGACAGATGAGACATGTAGTAAGACAGATAAGACATGTAGTAAGACAGATGAGACATGCAGTAAGACAGATGAGACATGTAGTAAGACAGATGAGACATGCAGTAAGACAGATGAGACGTAGTAAGACAGATGAGACATGCAGTATGACAGATGAGACATGCAGTAAGACAGATGAGACATGCAGTAAGACAGATGAGACAAGTAGTAAGATAGATGACACATGCAGTAAGACAGATGAAACATGCAGTAAGACAGATAAGACATGCAGTAAGACAGATGAGACATGTAGTAAGACAGATGAGACATGTAGTAAGACAGATGAGACATGCAGTAAGACAGATGAGACATGCAGTGAGACAGATGAGACATGCAGTAAGACAGATGAGACATGTAGTAAGACAGATGAGACATGTAGTATGACAGATGAGACATGCAGTAAGACAGATGAGACGTAAGTAAGACAGATGAGACATGCAGTAAGACAGATGAGACATGTAGTAAGACAGATGAGACAAAGTGTAAGACAGATGAGACATGCAGTAAGACAGATGAGACATGTAGTAAGACAGTAAGACATGTAGTAAGACAGATGGGGGCGTAAGTAAGACAGATGAGACATGTAGTAAGACAGATGAGACGTAGTAAGACAGATGAGACATGCAGTAAGTTAGATAAGACACACAGTAAGACAGATGAGACATGTAGAAGACAGATAAGACATATAGTAAGACAGATGAGACATGCAGTAAGACAAAGTGAGACATGTAGTAGAGACAGATGAGACATGCAGTAAGACAGATGAGACATGCAGTATGACAGATGAGACATGCAGGAAGACAGATGAGACATGCAGTAAGACAGATGAGACAAGTAGTAAGAAAGATGAGACATGTAGTAAGACAGATGAGACATGCAGTAAGACAGATGAGACATGTAGTAAGATAGATGACACATGCAGTAAGACAAATGAGACATGCAGTAAGACAGATGAGACATGCAGTAAGACAGATGAGACATGCAGTAAGACAGATGAGACATGTAGTAAGACAGATGAGACATGTAGTATGACAGATTAGACATGCAGTAAGACAGATGAGACGTAGTAAGACAGATGAGACATGCAGTAAGACAGATGAGACATGTAGTAAGACAGATGAGACATGTAGTAAGACAGATGAGACATGCAGTAAGACAGATGAGACATGTAGTAAGACAGATAAGACATGTAGTAAGACAGATGAGACGTAGTAAGACAGATGAGACATGTAGTAAGACAGATGAGACGTAGTAAGACAGATGAGACATGCAGTAAGTTAGATAAGACATGTAGTAAGACAGATGAGACATGTAGTAAGACAGATGAGACATGTAGTAAGACAGATGAGACGTAGTAAGACAGATGAGACATGCAGTAAGTTAGATAAGACATGTAGTAGGACAGATGAGACATGTAGTAAGACAGATGAGACATGCAGTAAGACAGATGAGCACAATACAGTGGCAGATAGAGACATACAGTAAGACAGATGAGACATGTAGTAAGACAGATAGAGACATGTAGTATGACAGATATGAGACATACAGTAAGACAGATGAGACGTAGTAAGACAGATGAGACATGCAGTAAGACAGATGAGACATGTAGTAAGACAGATGAGACATGTAGTAAGACAGATGAGACATGCAGTAAGACAGATGAGACATGTAGTAAGACAGATAAGACATGTAGTAAGACAGATGAGACGTAGTAAGACAGATGAGACATGTAGTAAGACAGATAAGACATGTAGTAAGACAGATGAGACATGTAGTAAGACAGATGAGACATGTAGTAAGACAGATGAGACGTAGTAAGACAGATGAGACATGCAGTAAGACAGATGAGACATGTAGTAAGACAGATAAGACATGTAGTAAGACAGATGAGACATGCAGTAAGACAGATGAGACATGTAGTAAGACAGATGAGACATGCAGTAAGACAGATGAGACATGCAGTATGACAGATGAGACATGCAGGAAGACAGATGAGACATGCAGTAAGACAGATGAGACAAGTAGTAAGAAAGATGAGACATGTAGTAAGACAGATGAGACATGCAGTAAGACAGATGAGACATGTAGTAAGATAGATGACATACAGTAAGACAGATGAAACATGCAGTAAGACAGATAAGACATGCAGTAAGACAGATGAGACATGTAAGTAAGACAGATGAGACATGTAGTAAGACAGATGAGACATGCAGTAAGACAGATGAGACATGCAGTGAGACAGATGAGACATGCAGTAAGACAGATGAGACATGTAGTAAGACAGATGAGACATGTAGTAAGACAGATGAGACATGCAGTAAGACAGATGAGACGTAGTAAGACAGATGAGACATGCAGTAAGACAGATGAGACATGTAGTAAGACAGATGAGACATGTAGTAAGACAGATGAGACATGCACTAAGACAGATGAGACATTCAGTAAGACAGATGAGACATGCAGTAAGACAGATGAGACATGTAGTAAGACAGATGAGACATGCAGTAAGACAGATGAGACGTAGTAAGACAGATGAGACATGCAGTAAGACAGATGAGACATGTAGTAAGACAGATGAGACATGCAGTAAGACAGATGAGACATGCAATAAGACAGATGAGATGTTGTAAGACAGATGAGACATGCAGTAAGACAGATGAGACATGTAGTAAGTAGTAAGACAGATGAGACATGCAGTAAGACAGATGAGACATGCAGTGAGACAGATGAGACATGCAGTAAGACAGATGAGACATGTAGTAAGACAGATGAGACATGCAGTGAGACAGATGAGACATGCAGTAAGACAGTCAAAGATGTCTGACTTTATCGATGAAATAAAAGCAACAAACTAAACACGTCTGTCTCTGGATGTGAGTCTTATTTCCCAGTGTGTGTGTCTGTGTGTGTGTGTCTGGGTCTGTGTGTTGTGTGTGTGTGTGTGTGTGTTGTGTGTGTGTGTGGCTGTGTGTGTGTGTGTGTGTGTGTGTGTGTGTGTTGTGTGTGTGTGTGTGTGTGTATTTTTATTGGCGTTTTTTTGTTTTATACAGTGTATTTGTGTGTGTATTTATCAGTGTGTGTGGGGTTGGTAGGGTGTATTGGGGGGTGGGGGGGTGTTATGGGGTGTGGTATGGGGGGGTTGGGGGGGGGGGGTATTGGTGGTGTGTGTTTATAAGTGTGTGTGTGTGTGTGTGTGTGTGTGGTGTTTGTGGGGGGGGTTGTGTCTGTGTGTGTGTGGGTGTGTCTATTATGCGTGTGTGTGTGTGTGTGCTGTGTGTGTGTCTGGGTGTGTTGTGTGGAAATAGAGTATTTAGCTTGTGTGTGTGTGTGTGTGTGTTTAGAAATAGAGTAAAGTGTGGTGTGTGTACGTGTGTGTGTTTGTGTGTGTGTGTTTAGGGGGGAGGCGGGTGTGTGTGTGTGTAGAGGAAATAGAGTATATATCAGTGGTGTGTGTGTTAGGGAAAAGAGTACGTGTGTGTGTGGGGTGTGTGTGTGTGGGAATAGTTTAGGGGGGGGGGGTAAGAGTTTGGGGGGGGGGGGATGGGGTTTAATATTATGGGGGGGTGGGTGTGAAAGGGTGTGTGTGGTAGGGGGGGTGGATAGTGGGGTGTTGAAGAAAGTATATGCGGTGGTTGTGTGTGTTTTAAATAGTATATTGGGGACGTTTTTGTGTTGCGGGGTTTAGTAAGATAGAATGGAGACATGTAGTAAGACAGATGAGACATGCAGTAGACAGATGAGATTTTTAGTATGAACATGTAGTAAGACAGATGGAGTAGTAAGACAGATGAGACATGCATAATACGGACAGATGAGACATGCACTAAGACAGATTGAGACATGCACTAAGACAGATGAGACATTCAGTAAGACAAGATGAGACATGCAGTAAGACAGATGAGACATGTAGTTAAGCAGATAGGAATGAGCTACATGCGAATTAAGACAGATGAGACATGTAGTAAGAAAGGTGAGGCCATACAGTAAGACAGATGAGACATGCACTAAGACAGATGAGACATTCAGTAAGACAGATGAGACATGCAGTAAGACAGATGAGACATGTAGTAAGACAGATGAGACATGCAGTAAGACAGATGAGACGTAGTAAGACAGATGAGACATGCAGTAAGACAGATGAGACATGTAGTAAGACAGATGAGACATGGAGTATAGAGTATATATCAGCGTGTGTGTGTGTGTGTGTGTGTGTGTGTGTGTGTGTGTGTGTGTGTGTTTTGAGGGAAATAGAGTATATATCAGCGTGTGTGTGTGTGTGTGTGTGTGTGTGTTTTTGAGGGAAATAGAGTATATATCAGCGTGTGTGTGTGTGTGTGTGTGTGTTTTTGAAGGAAATAGAGTATATATCAGCGTGTGTGTGTGTGTGTGTGTGTGTGTGTGTGTGTGTTTTTGAGGGAAATAGAGTATATATCAGCGTGTGTGTGTGTGTGTGTGTGTGTGTGTATGTTTTTTGAGGGAAATAGAGTATATATCAGCGTGTGTGTGTGTGTCGTGTGTGTGTGTGTATTTTTGGGGGAAATAGAGTATATATTTCTGCGTGGGGTGTTGTGTGTTGTGTTGTGTGTGTGTGTGTTTTTGAAGGAAATAGAGTATATATCGTGTGTGTGTGTGTGTGTGTTTTTGAAGGAAATAGAGTATATATCAGCGTGTGTGTGCACGCGTTTTTGTTAATATCAGCGTGTTTTTTTTGTGTGTGTTTATATCAGTGCAGTAATACAGATGAGACATGCAGTTAGACAGATGAGACATGCAGTAAGACAGATGAGACATGTAGTAAGACAGATGAGACATGCAGTAAGACAGATGAGACATGTAGTAAGACAGATGAGACATGCAGTAAGACAGATGAGACATGTAGTATATCAGTGTGTTTGTGTGTGTGTGTGTGTGTGTGTTTTATATCAGTGTGTGTGTGTGTGTGTGTGTGTGTGTATTTATATCAGTGTATGTGTGTGTGTATTTATATCAGTGTGTGTGTGTTTATATCACTGTGTGTGTGTATGTGTGTTTGTATTTATATCAGTGTCTGTGTGTGTGTGTGTGTGTGTGTGTGTTTATATCAGTGTGTATGTGTGTATCTATATCAGTGTGTGTGTTTATATCAGTGTGTGTTTGTGTGTGTGTTTATATCAGTGTGTGTGTGTGTGTTTTTATATCAGTGTGTATATACACAGACTCTGAACACACACACACACACACACATCTATATAGACACACTCATTTGTAAAGCTCCTGCTATGTTTCCTCCACCCAGTGTCCCTAACGTTTCCAGACCGTAGACATGGTGTAACTGCTGGTTCAGCGTGCAGACATCAGTCCGTTCTCACGAAGAATGATTAATTAAAGAAACTAACGAGCACAGCTGGTGAACACGAGAGTTAAAGTGGAGCTCACATCATTTTAATAGTTTATGGAGTTTATAATACGCACAGTAAACGACAGTGTGGGCAGTACTTTGACTTTTACTCACTGGGTACACGTCCAATGACAGACTCTGTGTTGTTAGCTAACGGAGGCTAACAGAGGCTAACGGAAGCTAACGGAGGCTAACGGAGGCTAACGTTGAGCTCAATGTTCATCAGTTCATCTGACACTTCTGTTGGCAACGGTGATTTGACTGTTTGACTTCCTCTCTCTTCGTCTTCTTCACACTCTATTTCCTTCACACACACACAGACAGACACGCACACACACACACTGATATAAACACACACACACAGACAGACACGCACACACACACAATGATATAAACACACACACACAGACAGACACGCACACACAATGATATAAACACACACACACAGACGAACCACACACACAATGATATAAACACACACACACAGACAGACGGCACACACACACTGATATAAACACACACACACAGACAGACACGCACACACACACTGATATAAACACACACGCACACACTGATATAAACACACACACACACACACTGATATAAACACACACACGCACACACACAGACAGACAGACACACAAACACTGATATAAACACACACACACACACTGATACAAACACACACACACACACACACTGATATAAACACACACACACACACACAGACAGACAGACACGCACACACACACAGACATGCACACACACACTGATAAACACACACGCGCTGATATATACTCTATTTACTTCACACACAGACACGCACACGCATACACTGATATAAACACACAGACACACAGACACACACACACACACACACATAGACACACAGACACACACCCACCCACCACACACACACACACACACACACAGATGCACACATGCATTACCAAGGCTGTCGTCTGGCTGATCAGGAGAGAATGGACAGATCCTATTTAGACAGATTAATAACTCCATGTCCAGCTGTCTGCATCAGTCAACACACTGGCTCTGTGATGGAGCCAACACACACACCACTGCCCTCTCTCTCTCTCTCTCTCTGTCTCTCTCTCTGTCTCTCTCTCTCTCTCTCTCTCTCTCTCTCTCTCTCTCTCTCTCTAACGCACAGCCAACAGCGCTGGAACAAGTACTCAGAGCCTTTATTACTGCAGTAAAAGTGTGTAAGTATCATCAGGAGAATGTATTTAAAGTATTCTCCCAGTGTAGTGTGTGTAAAGGATCCAACCAGCTGTGTGTTTAATGGTCTCATCATCTCAGCTGTAGACTTGTAGGCTGTTATGTTGTCGGCTAGTTTACTTTAACACACACACACACACACACACAACCACACACACACACACACACACACACACACACACACACACACACAGAGACACAGACACACACACACACAGAGACACAGACACACACACACACACAGAGCACACACACACACACACACACACACACACAGAGACACAGACACACACACACACAGAGACACACACACACACACACACACACACATACACACAGAGACACACACACACACACTACAGAGACACACACACTACAGAGACACACACACACTACAGAGACACACACACACAGAGACACACACACACACACACACAGAGACACACACACACACACACAGAGACACACACACACAGAGACACACACACACACAGAGACACACACACACACAGACACACACACACACACACACACACACACACAGACAAACAGACACAGAGAGAGACACACACACAAAAACACCGACACTAACACACACACACTCACACACACACACACACACACACAGAGACACACACACAAAAACACCGACACTAACACACACACACACACACACACACACACAGACACACACACACAGACACACACACACACAGACACACACAGTAGCTGGCTAGTTTCCTTTATAATAAAACATCAGATTTTATAAACTACTTGTGTTCTGTGTGCAGTAATATTAATGTGTAAAGTAACTAATAACTAAAGTAACTAGTAACTAAAGCTGTAACAGATGAATGTAGCGGAGTAACTAAAGTAACTAGTAACTAAAGCTGTAACAGATGAATGTAGCGGAGTAACTAAAGTAACTAGTAACTAAAGCTGGAACAGATGAATGTAGCGGAGTAACTAAAGTAACTAGTAACTAAAGCTGGAACAGATGAATGTAGAGGAGTAACTAAAGTAACTAGTAACTAAAGCTGGAACAGATGAATGTAGTGGAGTAACTAAAGTAACTAGTAACTAAAGCTGGAACAGATGAATGTAGCGGAGTAACTAAAGTAACTAGTAACTACAGCTGGAACAGATGAATGTAGCGGAATAACTAAAGTAACTAGTAACTAAAGTAACTAGTAACTAAAGCTGGAACAGATGAATGTAGCGGAGTAACTAAAGTAACTAGTAACTAAAGCTGGAACAGATGAATGTAGCGGAGTAACTAAAGTAATTAGTAACTAAAGCTGTAACAGATGAATGTAGCGGAGTAACTAAAGTAACTAGTAGCTAAAGCTGTAACAGATGAATGTAGCGGAGTAACTAAAGTAACTAGTAACTAAAGCTGGAACAGATGAATGTAGTGGAGTAACTAAAGTAACTAGTAACTAAAGTAGAGTATTGTGCTACTTATACCCTTAAGAACTGAGTATTGAGCTACTTCTACCATTAAGTAGTGAGTATTGTGCTACTTATACCATTAAGAAGTGAGTATTGTGCTACTTATACCCTTAAGATGTGAGTATTGTGCTACTTATACCCTTAAGAACTGAGTATTGTGCTACTTATACCCTTAAGAACTGAGTATTGTGCTACTTATACCCTTAAGATGTGAGTGTTGTGCTACTTATACCCTTAAGAACTGAGTATTGTGCTACTTATACCCTTAAGATGTGAGTGTTATTGTGCTTATACCCATAAGAACTGAGTATTGTGCTACTTATACCCTTAAGAACTGAGTATTGTGCTACCTATACCATTAAGAACTGAGTATTGTGCTACTTATACCCTTAAGATGTGAGTATTGTGCTACTTATACCCTTAAGAACTGAGTATTGTGCTACTTATACCCTTAAGAACTGAGTATTGTGCTACTTATACCCTTAAGATGTGAGTAGTGTGCTACTTATACCCTTAAGAACTGAGTATTGTGCTACTTATACCCTTAAGAACTGAGTATTGTGCTACTTATACCCTTAAGATGTGAGTATTGTGCTACTTATACCCTTAAGAACTGAGTATTGTGCTACTTATACCCTTACGATGTGAGTATTGTGCTACTTATACCCTTAAGAACTGAGTATTGTGCGTGTTAATTGATATTGTGTGCGTGTGTGTGTGTGTGTCTGTGTTTGTTTCAGTGTGTGTGTGTGTGTGTGTGTGTGTGTGTGTGTGTGTGTGTGTGTGTGTTTTTGTTTCAGTGTGTGTGTGTGTGTGTGTGTGTGTGTGTGTGGTCTGGTGTGTGTGTGTGTGTATCTGTGTTTGTTTCAGTGTGTGTCAGTGTGTGTGTGTGCGTGTGTTTGTTTCAGTGTGTGTGTGTGTGTATGTGTATGTAAGTGTTTATATCAGTGTGTGTGCATGTGTGTGTGTTTATATCAGTGTGTGGGTGTGTGTGTGTGTGTGTGTGTCTGTGTGTAAGTGTGTCTGTGTGTGTCTGTCTGTCTGTCTGTGTGTGTGTGTGTGTGTGTGTGTGTGTGTCTGTGTGTGTGTGTGTGTGTGTGTGTATGTGTGTGTGTGTGTGTGTGTGTGTGTGTATGTGTGTCTGTGTGTGTGTGTGTGTGTGTGTGTGTGTGTGTATGTGTGTGTGTGTGTGTGTGTGTGTGTGTGTGTGTGTGTGTGTGTGTGTGTGTGTGTGTGTGTGTGTATGTGTGTGTGTGTGTGTGTGTCTGTGTGTGTGTAACAGCAGCTCCTGTATGGAAATCAGAGACGTAGAGGAGAAATAAAGCAGAGTGGAGACAGAGAGAGATTCTGGGTCTGAAACATCAGCCCACCTCTCTCACTAGTTTTTACTGCATTTTCAACCATTTTTGGCACTGTTTTGAAGATTTCTTGTTGCTTTTTTTTTGGGACATTTTAATGCAGCTTTATCAAACATGGCGCAGAGGGGCGGGGGAAACGTGCGCAACAAAACGGCGTGCTGGAGAGCCCGAGAGCCTGGAGGTTATCTGACCTGTTTACCATTCACTTCATCATTTGCATGTAGAGTAGACAGCAATGGATTCATATCTGTAATGGAATGTACATTATGAATATGATTATATGTGTGTGTGTGTGTGTGTGTGTGTGTGTGTGTGTGTGTGTGTGTGTGTGTGTGTGTGTGTGTGTGTGTGTGTGTGTGTGTGTGTGCGGTATCTGTGTTTGTTTTCAGTGTGTGTGTGTGTGTGTGGATGTGTGTGTGTATTGTGTGTGTGACTGTGCGTGTGTGTGTGTGCATGTGTGTGTGTGACTCTGTGTGTGTGTGTGTCTGTGTGTGTCTGTCTGTGTGTGTGTGTATGTCTGTGTGTGTGTCTGTGTGTGTGTGTGTGTGTGTGTGTGTGTGTGTGTGTGTGTGTGTGTGTCTGTGTGTGTGTGTGTGTGTGTGTGTGTGTATCTGTCAGTGTGTGTGTGTGTCTGTCTGTGTGTGTCTGTGTGTGTCTGTCTGTGTGTATCTGTATGTGTGTGTGTGTGTGTGTATCTGTATGTGTGTGTGTGTGTGTGTGTGTGTGTCTGTATGTGTGTGTGTGTGTGTATGTGTGTGTGTCTGTGTGTGTGTGTGTGTGTGTGTGTGTGTGTCTGTATGTGTGTGTGTGTCTGTATGTGTGTGTGTGTAATCTGTGGTGTGTGTTTATTATGTGTATGTGTGTTATGTGTTATGTTTTGTTGGTGGTGTGTGTGTGTGTATGTGTGTGTGTTGTTTGTGTTGTGTTTTGGGTGTGGTGTGGTTAGGAGTGTTGTGATTATATAGTTGATGAGATGGGGAAGATAGAAGAGATGAGAATAGGATAGTGAGAAATAGAAAAGAGAAGGAAGAGAAGAGATAATGAAATGAGATTGAAAAAGAAAGAGAAGGAAGATGATGAATTGAGAAGAAAAAGAAGAAAAAGGATGAAGAAAAAAAAGAGGAAAAAGAGATAAAAGAAAGAATAATAGAAAGTGAAGTGAGATTTTTGGTAGGTTGGGTGTGGTGTTGGTGTGTTATAGTAGTGTTGGTGGTGTGTGTGTGTGTATGTTGGTGGAGAGACCCCCATTAGTGTGTCTGGCCTGAGGCTGAAGTCTAAC
>NW_024375756.1:22500-24596 GCF_010015445.1 Perca fluviatilis
AACACACACTCAAACACACACACAGACACACACACACACACACACACACACACACACACAGACACAGACACACACACACAGACTCAAACACACACACACACAGACTCAAACACACACACAGACACACACACACACACACACACACACACACACACACACACACACACACAGACACAGACACACACACACACACTCACACACACACACACACAGACTCAACACACACACACAGACTCAAACACACACACACAGACACAACACACACACACACACACACACACACACACACACACACACACACACACACACACCGGGTTGATGAGCAGTAGTTTATTCCAGGACTGGAAGACATTGTTGTAGGAACGGAAACATCGTAACACACACTTATGTTACCGATAAATTATACATTTCCCATTTTATTCACAGTCTGAGTTCCCACCTCAGATATTGTGATATGGGATCAGGAGAAATCACACCTCAGATATTGTGATATGGGATCAGGAGAAATCACTCCTCAGATATTGTGATATGGGATCAGGAGAAATCACACCTCAGATATTGTGATATGGGATCAGGAGAAATCACACCTCAGATATTGTGATATGGGATCAGGAGAAATCACTCCTCAGATATTGTGATTTGGGATCAGGAGAAATCACACCTCAGATATTGTGATTTGGGATCAGGAGAACTCACACCTCAGATATTGTGATATGGGATCAGGAGAAATCACACCTCAGATATTGTGATATGGGATCAGAAGAAATCACTCCTCAGATATTGTGATTTGGGATCAGGAGAAATCACTCCTCAGATATTGTGATTTGGGATCAGGAGAAATCAGAGGCGGTGGTTGTGCAGAGAGGAAGGCAGGAGGACAGACAGGCAGACAGACAGACAGACAGGCAGACAGGCAGACAGGCAGACAGACAGGCAGGCAGGAGTACAGACAGGCAGGCAGGCAGGCAGGCAGACAGGCAGGCAGATAGGCAGGCAGGAGGACAGACAGGCAGGCAGGCAGGTAGGCAGACAGGAAGGCAGGCAGGCAGGAGGACAGACAGGCAGGCAGGCAGGCAGGCAGGCAGACAGGTAGGCAGACAGGCAGGCAGATAGGCAGACAGGCAGATAGGCAGATAGGCAGATAGGCAGACAGGCAGGCAGACAGACAGACAGACAGGCAGGCAGGCAGGAGGACAGACAGGCAGGCAGCAGACAGACAGACAGACAGACAGACAGGCAGGCAGGCAGGCAGATAGACAGACAGGCAGGCAGACAGGTAGGCAGAGAGGCAGGCAGGAGGACAGACAGGCAGACAGGCAGATAGATAGATGGATGACCTATAAAGGCTCCGTCAGTGGGGCCTGGGGTCAGACAGTCAGGGAGATAGATAGATGGATAGAGAGATAGAGAGATGGATAGAGAGATAGAGAGATGGATAGAGAGATAGATAGATAGAGAGATAGAGAGATGGATAGAGAGATAGAGAGATGGATAGAGATAGATAGATAGAGAGATGGATAGAGATAGAGATAGATAGGATAGATAGATAGAGATAGAGATGGATAGAGATAGATATAGATAGATAGAGATAGAAAGAGGAACCCAGCAGCCTCCAACTAACCCCAGTCCTGCTGAGTCCGACGGGGTTGTTACGCCATGTGAGACATAGCCGAGATGGAGAGAAGAAGAGGAGAAAAGAGAGAAGGATAGAGAGAAGGATAGAGAGAAGGATGGAGAGAAGGATAGAGAGAAGGATGGAGAGAAGGATGGAGAGAAGGAGGGAGAGAAGGAGGGAGAGAAGGATGGAGAGAAGGAGGGAGAGAAGGATAGAGAGAAGGATGGAGAGAAGGATGGAGAGAAGGATGGAGAGAAGGATGGAGAGAAGGATAGAGAGAAGGATGGAAGGAGGAGAGAAAAGGATAGGAGAGAAAGGAGGAGAAAGGATAGAAGAGGAGAGAGGAGAGAAGGATGGAGAGAAAGAAGGAGGGAGAGAAAGGATGGAAGAAGAAGGATAGAGAGAAGGAAGAGAGAGAAGGAGGAGAAGGAGATAAGAGAAGAAGGAGAGGAGAGAGAAAGGATATAATACGTAACTTCTC
>NW_024375757.1:0-23779 GCF_010015445.1 Perca fluviatilis
CAATCTGATTGATATATATTACCTGATTGATATATTACCTGATTGATATATTAACCTGATTGATCACCTGCCATCATTAACTAACGGTGTTAGTTAAAATCTTTGTTTCAGTGACTAGAACTCTGAGAGGGAAAAGTTAGATTTAAATACATTGGAACATAATTCAGGGTTTTGGGGGGGGGGGGGGGGGGGGGGGGGGGGGGGGGGGGGGGGGGGGGGGGGGGGGGGGGGGGGGGGGGGTGGGGGGGGGGGGGGGGGGGGGGGGGGGGGGGGGGGGGGTGGGGGGGGGGGGGGGGGGGGGGGGGTGAGGGGGGGGGGGGGGGGTGGGGGTGTGTGTGTGTTAGTGTGTGTGTGTGTGTGTGTGGGTGTGGTGTTGTGGTGGGGTTTGTGTGGTGTGTGTGTGTGTGGTGGGTGGGGGTGTGTGTGTGTGTGTGGTGTGCTGTCTGTGTGTGTGTGTGTGTAGCTCTGAGCTGGGTGTGTCTCCAGGCCCAGGTGTGTGAGAGGGGGGGTCTGACCAACAGGACCGGGGGCTCTGCTGCAGGTGTGAGACTCACAGTGTGTGACCAGACTGGGAGGAGTCTGCAGGTCTACCTGGACTTAAGCCACACCCCTTACCCACCTGGCCTGTTGCCTGGCAACACACTGCTGCTGTCTGGTTTCCAGAGGAGAGTGTCCAGGTACAACACACACACACACACACACACACACACACACACACACACACACACACACACACACACACACACACACACAGAGACACACACACACACACCAGGGTTTTTCCTGTCAAAGGAAAGTGTCTCTGATCCAGAACCTGGACCTTGTGTCCATGCGTCTGGTGCTGAGCTGCATCACATGGTGATGAGATATTCCTGCGTTACATTTAGCATATATCGTCACAGGTAACAAGCTAACCATGGCAACGGGCAGTGCTAATGCTGGGCATCTTTATAGTTGTGTATCCATATGATGTGACAGACTTAGGTTCATATTTCACCAGATTGGTGTTAATAGCAATACGGAAAGTATCAGTTCTCACACCGATGGTTGGTGGATTAACTTTAATCCATCCATCCCTCCCATGTTAACACTGAGACATGTACTGCATGATGAGGCTGGGCCTTACAGCCAGTTAGTAACACAGACAAACATGGATTCTTTGGTGCAGATACCAACAGGTTGACAAATACAGTTATGATGTTGAAACAGAGATCTTAATTAGTGTTTCTTCAGCTTGCAGTAGAGCCCATCAAGTTCTCCTTTTTATCAATACAGTGTTAGAGACACATCAGATACATCAATACAGTGTTAGAGACACATCAGATACATCAGTACAGTGTTAGAGACACATCAGATACATCAGTACAGTGTTAGAGACACATCAGATACATCAGTACAGTGTTAGAGACACATCAGATACATCAGTACAGTGTTAGAGACACATCAGATACATCAGTACAGTGTTAGAGACACATCAGATACATCAATACAGTGTTAGAGACACATCAGATACACTGTGACACATCAGACAACATCAGATACATCAATACAGTGTTAGAGACACATCAGATACATCAGTACAGTGTTAGAGACACATCAGATACATCAGATACATCAGATACATCAGATACATCAATACAGTGTTAGAGACACATCAGATACATCAGATACATCAGATACATCAGATACATCAATACAGTGTTAGAGACACATCAATACATCAGTACAGTGTTAGACACATCAAAGCATCAGATACATCTACAGTGTGGAAACAAATACATCATAATAGTTAGGACCATACATCGTATGTTTAGAGACACATATAAGATACATCAAAATAATGTAGAGACACATCATATACTACAGTGTACACATCAGATACATACAGTGAGAGCAATCAATACATCAAGTTTAGACATCAGATACATCAATACAGTGTTAAGACACATCAGATAATCAATACAGTGTTAGGCAGATACATCAGTACATGAACACATCAATACCTACAGTGTTAAGACACATCATACATCAATACAGTGTAGAGACACAAATACATCAGTACAGTGTTAGGGACACACAGAAAAGTACAGGGACACATACATCAATACATGTTAAGACACATCAATACATCAGTATAGTAATAACAGATACATCAGTACAGTGTTAACACACGATACATCTTTGGACATATACAAGTACAGTGTTAAGACAATAATACATCATACATGAAAAAAAAAATCTTTACACACAATACATTACTCAATACATTACACAATACATCAATACTTAGCAAACATATACAGGTTAGAGACACACAATACATATACTTGATACATCAGTACCGTTAGACACACAATACATCAGTACAGTGTTAACAATAGATACAAAGAAACAATACATCAAAATGTTAGTATCAATAATGATACATCAGTACAGTGTTAGAGACACATCGATACATCAGTACGTGTTACATCAATGAGATACATCAGTACAGTGTTAGGACACATCAGATACATCAATACAGGTATAGTAATACATACATCAGTAGTTATAGATAACATCGATACATCAGTACAGTGTTAGAGAAACATCAGATACATCAGTACAGTTTAAGACACATCAGATACATCAATACAGTGTTAGGGACACATCAGATACATCAGTACAGTGTTAGAGAAACATCAGATACATCAGTACAGTGTTAGAGACACATCAGATACATAATACAAGTGTTGTAAAACACATCAGATACATCAGTACAGTGTTAGAAACACATCAGATACATCAGACAGTGTATAGGGACAAGCATACACGATACATCAGTACAGTGTTAGAGAAATAGACACATCAGATACATCAGTACAGTGTTAGGAACACAATCAGATACATCAATACAGTGTTAGAGACACATACATAACATTAAACAGTGTTAGAGACACATCACAGATACATCAATACAGTGTTAGAGACATCACATACAGATACATTAGTACAGTGTTAGAGACACATCAGATACATCAATACAGAGTTACAAACACCGTATACATCAGATACATCAATACAGTGTTAGAGACACATCAGATACATCAATACAACGTACAGCATAATACAGTACATAAAAAATAATTAATACATATGTTAGAGACACATCAGATACATCAGATACATCAATACAGCTGTTAGAACAAATACATCAGATACATCAGTACAGTGTTAGAGACACAATACATCATGATGTACATATTAGAGACATCAGATACATCAGATACATCAGTACAGTGTTAGACACGCATACACGATACATCAATACAGTGTTAGAGACACATCAGATACATCAGATACATCAGTACAGTGTTAGAGACACATCAGATGTACATCAGATACATCAGTACAGTGTTAGAGACACATCAGATACATCAATACAGTGTTAGAGACACACAGAACATCAGATACATCAATACAGTGTTAGAGACACATCAGATACATCAATACAGTTTAAAGATAAATCAGATACATCATACATGTTAGAGACATCAGATACATCAATACAGTGTTAGAGACACATCAGATACATCAGTACAGTGTTAGAGACAACATCAGATACATCAGTACAGTGTTAGAGACACATCAGATACATCAATACAGTGTTAGGAGACACATCAGATACATCAGTACAGTGTTAGAGAACATCAGATACATCATTACATGTTAGGACACATCAGATACATCAGTACAGTGTTAGAGACACATCAGATACATCAATACAGTGTTAGAGACACATCATACATCAATACAGTGTTAGAGACACATCAGATACATCAGATACACAAAATGTTAAAACATCATATACATCAATACAGTGTTAGAGACACATCAGATACAGTACAGCGTGTTAGGACACATCAGATACATCAATACAGTGTTAGAACATCAGATACATCAATACAGTGTTAGAGACAAATCAGATACATCAGTACAGTGTTAGAGACATATCAGATACATCAATACAGTGTTAGGAAAACATAGATACATCAAATAAAAGATACATCAATACAGTGTTAAAATACATCAGATACATCAGATACATCAAGTACAGTGTTAGAGACACATCAGATACATCAATACAGTGTTAGAGACACATCAGATACATCATACAGTGTTAGAGACAATCAGATACATCAATACAGTGTTAGGACATCAGATACATCAGTACGTGTTAGAGACACATATACAGATACATCATGTACAGTGTTAGAGACACATCAGATACACAATACATGTTAAGACATCATACATCAGTACAGTGTTAGAGACACATCAGATACATCAATACATGTTAGAGACACATCAGATACATCAACATTAACAGTGTTAGAGACACATCAGATAAATCAGTACAGTGTTAATAACACATCAGATACATCAGTACAGTGTTAGAGACACATCAGATACATCAATACATCAATGTTAGAGACACATAATACATAAGTAACAACATCAGTACAGTATTAGAACATCAGATACATCAGTACAGTGTTAGAGACACATCAGATACATCAATACAGTGTTAGAGTACAATAAATAAAGATACATCAATACAGTGTTAAATACATCAGATACATCAGATACATACAGTGTTAGAGCAATCAATAATACATCAATACAGTGTTAGGACACATCAGATACATCAATACACAGTGTTAGAGACACATCAGAAATACATCAATACAGTGTTAGGCACATCAAAAGCATGTGATACATCAAGTACAGTGTTAGACATCAGATACATCAGATACATCAATACAGTGTTAGAGACACATCAGATAAGATACATCAATACAGTGTTAGAGACACATCAGAAATACATCAATACAGTGTTAGAGACACATCAGATACATTATACATCAGTACAGTGTTAGAGACACATCAGATACATCAATACAGTGTTAGAGACACATCAGATACATCAGTACAGTGTTAGAGACACATCAGATACATCAATACAGTGTTAGAGACACATCAGATACATCAGTACAGTGTTAGAGACACATCAGATACATCAATACAGTGTTAGAGACACATCAGATACATCAGTACAGTGTTAGAGACACATCAGATACATCAATACAGTGTTAGGGACACATCAGATACATCAATACAGTGTTAGAGACACATCAGATACATCAATACAGTGTTAGAGACACATCAGATACATCAGATACATCAATACAGTGTTAGAGACACATCAGATACATCAATACAGTGTTAGAGACACATCAGATACATCAGATACATCAATACAGTGTTAGAGACACATCAGATACATCAGTACAGTGTTAGAGACACATCAGATACATCAATACAGTGTTAGAGACACATCAGATACATCAATACAGTGTTAGAGACACATCAGATACATCAATACAGTGTTAGAGACACATCAGATACATCAGTACAGTGTTAGAGACACATCAGATACATCAGATACATCAATACAGTGTTAGAGACACATCAGATACATCAGTACAGTGTTAGAGACACATCAGATACATCAATACAGTGTTAGGGACACACATCAGATACATCAGTACAGTGTTAGGACACATCAGATACATCAGATACATCAGTACAGTGTTAGAGACATCAGATACATCAGATACATCAGATACATCAGTACAGTGTTAGAGACACATCAGATACATCAATACAGTGTTAGAGACACATCAGATACATCAATACAGTGTTAGAGACACATCAGATACATCAGATACATCAGATACATCAGATACATCAGTACAGTGTTAGAGACACATCAGATACATCAGATACATCAATACAGTGTTAGAGACACATCAGATACATCAGTACAGTGTTAGAGACACATCAGATACATCAATACAGTGTTAGAGACACATCAGATACATCAGATACATCAATACAGTGTTAGAGACACATCAGATACATCAGATACATCAATACAGTGTTAGGGACACATCAGATACATCAATACAGTGTTAGAGACACATCAGATACATCAGATACATCAATACAGTGTTAGAGACACATCAGATACATCAATACAGTGTTAGAGACACATCAGATACATCAATACAGTGTTAGAGACACATCAGACACATCAGATACATCAATACAGTGTTAGAGACACATCAGATACATCAATACAGTGTTAGAGACACATCAGATACATCAGATACATCAATACAGTGTTAGAGACACATCAGATACATCAATACAGTGTTAGAGACACATCAGATACATCAATACAGTGTTAGAGACACATCAGATACATCAGATACATCAATACAGTGTTAGAGACACATCAGATACATCAATACAGTGTTAGAGACACATCAGATACATCAGATACATCAATACAGTGTTAGAGACACATCAGATACATCAATACAGTGTTAGAGACACATCAGATACATCAATACAGTGTTAGAGACACATCAGATACATCAATACAGTGTTAGAGACACATCAGATACATCAATA
The DNA here is from genome assembly GCF_010015445.1 of Perca fluviatilis. Taxonomy (NCBI): domain Eukaryota; kingdom Metazoa; phylum Chordata; class Actinopteri; order Perciformes; family Percidae; genus Perca; species Perca fluviatilis. The sequence continues at coordinate 6,520 of NW_024375757.1, forward strand.
CAGTGTTAGAGACACATCAGATACATCAGATACATCAATACAGTGTTAGAGACACATCAGATACATCAATACAGTGTTAGGGACACATCAGATACATCAAAGTACAGTGTTAGAGACACATCAGATACATCAGATACATCAATACAGTGTTAGAGACACATCAGATACATCAATACAGTGTTAGAGACACATCAGATACATCAGATACATCAATACAGTGTTAGGGACACATCAGATACATCAGTACAGTGTTAGAGACACATCAGATACATCAATACAGTGTTAGAGACACATCAGATACATCAGATACACATCAATACTGTTAGAGACACACATCAGATACATCATATAGTTAGAGACACATCAGATACAATACAGTATACAGTGTTAGAGACACATCAGATACATCAGTACAGTGTTAGAGACACATCAGATACATCAATACAGTGTTAGAGACACATCAGATACATCAATACAGTGTTAGAGACACATCAGATACATCAATACAGTGTTAGAGACACATCAGATACATCAATACAGTGTTAGAGACACATCAGATACATCAGTACAGTGTTAGAGACACATCAGATACATCAATACAGTGTTAGAGACACATCAGATACATCAATACAGTGTTAGAGACACATCATATACATCAATACAGTGTTAGAGACACATCAGATACATCAGATACATCAATACAGTGTTAGAGACACATCAGATACATCAATACAGTAAAGACACATCAGATACATCAAATACAATCAGTATTAATGAAACAGTGTATAAACATCAGATACATCAATACATGTTAGACATCAGATACATCAGAAATACATCAATACTGTTAGAGACACATCAGATAACATCAATACAGTGTTAGAGACACATCAGATACATCAATACAGTGTTAAAAATCAGAGTACATCAGATACATCAATACAGTGTTAGAGACACATCAGAAATACATCAATACAGTTAGACACATCAGATAACATCAGATACATCAATACAGTGTTAGAGACACATCAGATACATCAGATACATCAATATGTATTAGAGACAACAGAGATACATCATACATGTTAGAGACACATCAGACACATCAGATACATCAATACAGTGTTAGAGACACATCAGATACATCATCAATACATAATACAGTGTTAGGACACATCAGATACATCAGTACAGTGTTAGACAAACACATCAATAAATCAGACAATAATCAACAGTGTTAGAGACACATCAGATACATCAATACAGTGTTAGAGACACATCAGATACATCAGATACATCATTACAGTGTTAGAGACACATCAGATACATCAATACAGTGTTAGAGACAACATCAGATACATCAATACAGTGTTAAGAACACAGATACATCAGATACATCAATACAGTGTTAGAGACACATGATACATCAATCAACAATGTTAGAGACACATCAGATACATCAGATACATCAGATACATCAGTACTTGTTAGAGACACATCAGATACATCAATACAAGTGTTAGAGACACATCAGATTAAATCAATACAGTGTTAGAGACACATCAGATACATCAGATACAAGAGACACATCAGATACATCAGTACATGTTAGAGAACATCAGACACATCAGATACATCAATACAGTGTTAGAGACACATCAGATACATCAATACAGTGTTAGAGACACATCAGATACATCAGATACATCAATACAGTGTTAAGAACATCAGATACATCAATACAGTGTAGGAACATCAGATACATCAATACAGTGTTAGAACATCAGATACATCAGATACAGCAAGTCAGATACATCAGATACACTGGAGACACATCAGTACAAGTGGATTAAATAACATCAGATACATCAATACAGTGTTAGAGACACATCAGATACATCAATACAGTTAGAGACACATCAGATAAACATCAATACAGTGTTAGAGACACATCAGATACAAAAACAATCAGTACAGTGTTAGAGACACATCAGATACATCAATACAGTTAAGACACATCAGACATCAACAGTTAGAAACATCAATAACAAATGAGAAAAATAGATACATCAGATACAAACAAATAGATAATAAAATCAGATACATCAATACATGTTAGAGACACATCAGATACATCAATACACATCAATACATCAGCAATGTTAGGACACATCAGATACATACATCAATACATGTTAGAGACACATCAGATACATCAATACAGTGTTAAGACACATCAGATACATCAATACAGTGTTAGAGACATCAGATACATAATACAGTGTTAGAGACATCAATACATCAATACAGTGTTAGAGACACATCAGATACATCAATACAGTGTTAGAGACATCAGATACATCAATACAGTGTTAGAGACACATCAGATACATCAATACAGTGTTAGAGACACATCAGATACATCATACACATGTTAGGACACATAGATACATCACAGTGTTAGGACACATCAGATACATCAATACATAATACAGTGTTAGGACACATGATACATCAAACAATACAGTGTTAGAGACACACAATACATCAATACAGTTCAGAACAAGAACATCAATACATCAATACAGTGTTAGAGACACATCAGATACATCAATACAGTGTTAGAGACACATCAGATACATCAATACAGTGTTAGAGACACATCAGATACATCAATACAGTGTTAGAGCATACACGATACATCAGTACAGTGTTAGAGACACATCAGATACATCAATACAGTGTTAGAGACACATCAGATACATCAATACAGTGTTAGAGACACATCAGATACATCAGACACATCAGATACATCAATACAGTGTTAGAGACACATCAGATACATCAATACAGTGTTAGAGACACATCAGATACATCAATACAGTGTTAGAGACACATCAGATACATCAATACAGTGTTAGAGACACATCAGATACATCAGATACATCAGATACATCAATACAGTGTTAGAGACACATCAGATACATCAGATACATCAGATACATCAATACAGTGTTAGAGACACATCAGATACATCAGATACATCATAAGAGAACATCAATAAACAAAAATCAACAGTGTTAGGACACATCAGATACATCAATACAGTGTTAGAGACACATCAGATACATCAATACAGTGTTAGAGACACAATACATCAATACAGTGTTAGAGACACAAATACATCAATACAGTGTTAGAGACACATCAGATACATCAATACAGTGTTAGAACACAAAAAACATCAGAACAATACATCAATACAGTGTTAAGACATCAAAAGAACATCAGATACATCAATACATGTTAGACACAAAATCAGATACATCAGATACATCAATAAAGTGTTAGAGACATCAGATACATCAAGTACAGTGTTAGAGACACAATACAGATACATCAGTACAGTGTTAGGACACATCAGATACATCAATACAGTGTTAGAGACACATCAGATACATCAATACATGTTAGAAACATCAGATACATCAGTACAGTGTTAGGACACATCAGATACATCAACATGTAAACACAAATACATCAGTACAGGGACATCAATACACAGTACAGATAAACACATATACAATAGACACATCAATACAGTGTTAGAGACACATCAGATACATCATACAGTGTTAGAATCACATCACAAATCAATACAGTGTTAGAGACACATCAGATACATCTACAGTGTTAGGCACATCAGATACATCAGTACAGTGTTAGAGACACAATACATACAATGTACAGTGTTAGAGACACATCAGATACATCAATACAGTGTTAGGGACACATCAGATACATCAGTACAGTGTTAATAACAGAGATACATCAGTACAGAAGTAGAGACATCAGAATACATCAGTACAGTGTTAGGGACACATCAGATACATCAGTACAGTGTTAGAGACACATCAGATACATCAGATACATCAGTACAGTGTTAGAGACACATCAGATACATCAGTACAGTGTTAGAGACACATCAAACGATACATCAGTACAGTGTTAGAGACACAATACATAACACACATGTTAGACACATCAGATACATCAATACAGTGTAGGACACATCATACATCAATACATCATACAGTGTTAGGCACATAGATACATCAATACAGTGTTAGAGACACACAAATACATCAATACAGTGTTAGAGACACAGAATACATCAATACAGTGTAGAGACACATCAGATACATCAATACAGTGTTGAAAACACACAGATACATCAATACAGTGTTAAGACACATCAATACATCAATACAGTGTTAGAGACACATATACATCAATACATGTAGACACATCGATACATCAATACATGTTAACACATAGATACATCAATACAGTGTAGACACATCAGAATACAATACAGCAACAGATACATCAATACATCAATACAGTGTTAGAACAATAATACATCAATACAGTGTTAGACACATAATACATCAATACAGTGTTAGAGACACAGATACATCAGATAATCAATACAGTGTAAGACACATCAGAACATCAATACAGTGTTAGACAGATACATCAGATAACAATACATCAATACAGTGTTAGAGACACATCAGATACATCAATACATTAGACACACAAACACAAACACAATAACATGAGACACATCAGATACATCAGATACAGAGACACATCAGATACATCAATACAGTAAAGAGTACATCAGATACATAATACAGGTAGCATACACTACAGTGTAAGACACATCAGATACATCAGATACATCAGATACATCAATACAGTGTTAGACACATCAGATACATCAGATACATCATACAGAGTTAGAACACATCAGATACATCAGATACATCAATACAGTGTTAGAGACACATAGATACATCAATACAGTGTTAGGACACATCAGATACATCAGTACAGTGTAGAGCACATCAATACATCAATACAGTGTACAAAATACATCAATACATGTTAAACACATCACATAAATAACAGTAGAACACACAATACATCAATACAGTGTTAGAAACATCAGATACATCAATACATGTTAGAACATCAGATACATCAATACACAGGTTGTAAACATACACAATACTGTTAGGACACATCAGATACATCATACATGTTAGAGACACATCAGATAAAAATACTGTTAAGACAATTAATCAATACAGTGTTAGAGACATCAGATACATCAATAAATGTTAAAAACATCAATAATCAGTACAGTGTAAACACAACACAATACAGTTTAGGACACATCAATAAACAATACATTAACACATCGATAAACATACATGTTAGAACATATACATCAATACAGGTGACATATCAGATACATCATACATTAGTACAGGTAAACAAATACATCAGATACACAATACAGTGTAGGACCATCAGTACATCAATACTGTAGAAACATCAATACAGTGTTAGACATAAAAATACATGAACACAGATACATCAATACGTTAGCAAATCAGATACACAATATAATGTAGCCATAATCATAAACAAGTAAAAAACAAGAGCCATAGATACATCAATATACATAAAAAATGAAACAAAAACTATCATACATGTAGACACATCTACAAATACAGACGAAATCAATATACAACACAACAAAATAATAAACATATTCTAGATACATACAATTTTATAATACTGTAGAATAATTCAATAAACAAACAAATACAGGTAGGCACAATACAATAAAAATAAAATACAGTGTTACAAATACATCAGTACATTAGCAAATACAATGTAAACATCAGATACATCATACAGTGACATACACATACGTATAGTAAAACAATACATGACAAGAACATACATCAAAACATAAAAATACCTGCAACATCAACACACCAGATACAATAAAGTGATAGAGACACATACAGATACACAGATACATCAATACAATGTGTAGAATCAGTACATTAGTGCACATCAGATACATCAGATACATCAGTACAGTGTTAGAGACACATCAGATACATCAGATACATCAGTACAGTGTTAGAGACACATCAGATACATCAATACAGTGTTAGAGACACATCAGATACATCAGTACAGTGTTAGGGACACATCAGATACATCAGATACATCAATACAGTGTTAGAGACACATCAGATACATCAATACAGTGTTAGAGACACATCAGATACATCAATACAGTGTTAGGGACACATCAGATACATCAGATACATCAATACAGTGTTAGAGACACATCAGATACATCAATACAGTGTTAGAGACACATCAGATACATCAGTACAGTGTTAGAGACACATCAGATACATCAGTACAGTGTTAGAGACACATCAGATACATCAGATACATCAGTACAGTGTTAGAGACACATCAGACACATCAGATACATCAGTACAGTGTTAGAGACACATCAGATACATCAGTACAGTGTTAGAGACATCAGATACATCAGATACATCAATACAGTGTTAGAGACACATCAGATACATCAATACAGTGTTAGGGACACATCAGATACATCAGTACAGTGTTAGGGACACATCAGATACATCAATACAGTGTTAGGGACACATCAGATACATCAATACAGTGTTAGAGACACATCAGATACATCAGTACAGTGTTAGAGACACATCAGATACATCAATACAGTGTTAGAGAGACATCAGATACATCAATACAGTGTTAGAGACACATCAGATACATCAGATACATCAATACAGTGTTAGAGACACATCAGATACATCAGATACATCAATACAGTGTTAGAGACACATCAGATACATCAGATACATCAATACAGTGTTAGAGACACATCAGATACATCAGTACAGTGTTAGAGACACATCAGATACATCAGATACATCAGATACATCAGATACATCAATACAGTGTTAGAGACACATCAGATGGACAGAGACTGGAGACTGGATGGGGACTTCTAAAAAATGACTTGTGAACATCTGTTTCAGGTCTGGGGGGGTGTACTGCTCCCTGTCAGTGTCTCTGATGTGTGTTTTCGGGTCTGGGGGTGTACTGGTCCCTGTCAGTGTCTCTGATGTGTTTCAGGTCTGGGGGTGTACTGGTCCCTGTCAGTGTCTCTGATGTGTTTCAGGTCTGGGGGTGTACTGGTCCCTAGGGTCTCTGGTGTGTGTTTCAGGTCTGGGGGTGTACTGGTCCCTGCAGTGCCTGGTGTGTGTTTAGGCTGGGGGGGTACTGCCCTGTCAGTGTCTCTGGTGTGTTTCAGGTCTGGGGGTGTACTGGTCCCTGTCAGTGTCTCTGATGTGTGTTTCAGGTCTGGGGGTGTACTGCTCCCTGTCAGTGTCTCTGGTGTGTGTTTCAGGTCTGGGGGGTGTACTGGTCCCTGTCAGTGTCTCTGATGTGTGTTTCAGGTCTGGGGGGTGTACTGGTCCCTGTCAGTGTCTCTGATGTGTGTTTCAGGTCTGGGGGTGTACTGGTCCCTGTCAGTGTCTCTGATGTGTGTTTCAGGTCTGGGAGGGTGTACTGCAGCCTGTCAGTGTCTCTGGTGTGTTTCAGGTCTGGGGGTGTACTGGTCCCTGTCAGTGTCTCTGATGTGTGTTTCAGGTCTGGGGGTGTACTGGTCCTTGCAGGGTCTCTGTGTGTGTTTCAGGTCTGGGGGTGTACTGGTCCCTGTCAGTGTCTGATGTGTGTTTAGTGCTGGGGGTGTACTGGTCCCTGTCAGGGTCTCTGGTGTGTGTTTCAGGTCTGGGGGTGTACTGGTCCCTGTCAGGGTCTCTGATGTGTGTTTCAGGTCTGGGGGTGTACTGGTCCCCTGTCAGGGTCTCTTGATGTGTTTTCAGGTCTGGGGGGTGTACTGCAGCCTGTCAGTGTCTCTGGTGTGTTTCAGGTCTGGGGGTGTACTGGTCCCTGTCAGTGTCTCTGATGTGTGTTTCAGGTCTGGGGGTGTACTGGTCCCTGTCAGGGTCTCTGGTGTGTGTTTCAGGTCTGGGGGTGTACTGGTCCCTGTCAGTGTCTCTGATGTGTGTTTCAGGTCTGGGGGTGTACTGGTCCCTGTCAGGGTCTCTGGTGTGTGTTTCAGGTCTGGGGGTGTACTGGTCCCTGTCAGGGTCTCTGATGTGTGTTTCAGGTCTGGGGGTGTACTGGTCCCTGTCAAGGGTCTCTGATGTGTGTTTCAGGTCTGGGGGGTGTACTGGTCCCTGTCAGGGTCTCTGATGTGTGTTTCAGGTCTGGGGGTGTACTGCAGCCTGTCAGTGTCTCTGATGTGTGTTTCAGGTCTGGGGGTGTACTGGTCCTTGTCAGTGTCTCTGATGTGTGTTTCAGGTCTGGGGGTGTACTGCTCCCTGTCAGTGTCTCTGGTGTGTGTTTCAGGTCTGGGGGTGTACTGGGTCCCTGTCAGTGTCTCTGATGTGTGTTTCAGGTCTGGGGGGTGTACTGCTCCCTGTCAGTGTCTCTGGTGTGTGTTTCAGGTCTGGGGGTGTACTGCTCCCTGTCAGTGTCTCTGGTGTGTGTTTCAGGTCTGGGGGGGTGTACTGGTCCCTGTCAGTGTCTCTGATGTGTGTTTCAGGTCTGGGGGGGTGTACTGGTCCCTGTCAGTGTCTCTGATGTGTGTTTCAGGTCTGGGGGGGTGTACTGCAGCCTGCTTCCTGTCAGCTGTGTAACTGTCGTCTCTCTGGGAGATACCAGGTAACGCATCATAAACACCTGCTGGCGTCTCTATTTGATGAAAGGAAGCTGTCCATGGTGCTGAATCCATTCTAAAGCTACCTTTATGTCTGTGTTATTAACATGTTTATGTGATTAATAGAAGGCTGTCCATGGTGCTGAAACCATTCTAAAGCTACCTTTATGTCTGTGTTATTAACATGTTTATGTGATTAATAGAAGGCTGTCCATGGTGCTGAAACCATTCTAAAGCTACCTTTATGTCTGTGTTATTAACATGTTTATGTGATTAATAGAAGGCTGTCCATGGTGCTGAAACCACTCTAAAGCTACCTTTGTGTCTGTGTTATTAACATGTTTATGTGATTAATAGAAGGCTGTCCATGGTGCTGAAACCACTCTAAAGCTACCTTTATGTCTGTGTTATTAACATGTTTATGTGATTAATAGAAGGCTGTCCATGGTGCTGAAACCACTCTAAAGCTACCTTTATGTCTGTGTTATTAACATGTTTATGTGATTAATAGAAGGCTGTCCATGGTGCTGAATCCATTCTAAAGCTACCTTTGTGTCTGTGTTATTAACATGTTTATGTGATTAATAGAAGGCTGTCCGTGGTGCTGAAACCACTCTAAAGCTACCTTTATGTCTGTGTTATTAACATGTTTATGTGATTAATAGAAGGCTGTCCATGGTGCTGAATCCATTCTAAAGCTACCTTTGTGTCTGTGTTATTAACATGTTTATGTGATTAATAGAAGGCTGTCCATGGTGCTGAAACCACTCTAAAGCTACCTTTGTGTCTGTGTTATTAACATGTTTATGTGATTAATAGAAGGCTGTCCATGGTGCTGAAACCACTCTAAAGCTACCTTTATGTCTCTACTATTAACATGTTTATTTATTGATTCAGTGATTGCTCTGTTTTCCCTGTTAGCTCGGCGCGGCCTCCTCCTGCTCCCATGATGCATCTGGGTGTGTGGGCGCTGAGCAGGGAGCAGAGGTGCATTGTGGGTCAGGTCAAAGGTCACGTGGTGTGCTTCCTGCTGCTGCAGCTGCAGTGGAGCTGCTCTCTGTGTGGGAGTGTCTACATCCAGGTGATCTTCTCTCTCTCTCTCTCTCATATATATATATATATATATATATATATATATATATATATATATATATATATATATATACAGTACAGGCCAAAAGTTAGGACACACCTTCTCATTCAATGCGTTTCCTTTTTATTTTCATGACTATTTACATTGTAGATTCTCACTGAAGGCATCAAAACTATGAATGAACACATATGGAATTATGTGCTTAACAAAAAGTGTGAAATAACTGAAAACATGTCTTATATTTTAGATTCTTCAAAGTAGCCACCCCTTTGCTTTTTATTAATAAAGGGAAAAATTTCCACTAATGAACCCTGACAAAGCACACCTGTGAAGGTAAAACCATTTCAGGTGACTACCTCATGAAGCTCATTGAGAGAACACCAAGGGTTTGCAGAGTTATCAAAAAGCAAAGGGTGGCTACTTTGAAGAATCTAAAATATAAGACATGTTTTCAGTTATTTCACACTTTTTGTTAAGTACATAATTCCATATGTGTTCATTCATAGTTTTGATGCCTTCAGTGAGAATCTACAATGTAAATAGTCATGAAAATAAAAAGGAAACACATTGAATGAGAAGGTGTGTCCAAACTTTTGGCCTGTAATCTGTATATATATATATATCTGTGTACTACATCCAGGTGATCTACTCTATTCCACTCTGATTTATGATTCAACTACTTTATTAGGGCTGTGCTATTAATCTCAATATAATCGTTATTATGATTTCGGCTCCCAATGAACACAAAAACAGAATAATTAAGAACAAATATTATTGAGCTCATTAAGTTTTGCAGTAAACTCTTATTGTCGCTTGTGTTCTGAATGAAAAAATAAAGTTTAAATAGGAAATCTATTAATGCCAATTTCACAGTTGTGTGTGTGTGTGCGTGCGTGCGTCGTGGCGGTATGTGTCGTGTGTGTGTGTGTGTGTGTGTGTGTGGTTTTGTTTTTTTACTGCAGATTTATTTAACTTTTTTCACAGTTTTTTCAGTAATATATAATAATTAATTGCAACATCTTTCCAGAAGTCAACGAGTAATCGTGTTATATTATCGTGATTTCAATATTGATCGAAATAATCGTGATTATATTTTCTTCCATAATCGAGCAGCCCTAGCTTTAGTCATAGATATCTCTCTCTCTCCATATATATATATATATATATATACCCCCCCTATATATGTGTATATATATACCTATATATATATATATATATATATATATATTAATATATAAATATATATATATATATATATATACTTGATAATATATTATATATATATATATATATATATATATATATATATATATATATATATATATACTGTGTATATATATATTATATATATATACTTGATATATATGATATGTGCTGTATATATATATATATATATATAAAATATATATATGATATATATGTATATATATATGATATATATTAATATATATATATATATATATATATATGATAATATATGATATATATATATGTCATGTATATATATGATGTATATATGTATGTGATATATATATATATATATATATATGATGTATATATATATATATATATGTGATGTATATATATATATGCTTTTATGTGTTTACGTGTATATATATATATATATATATGTAATATGTATATATGCTGATTAATATATATGTGTATATATATGCTTGTATATATATATATGTGATATGTGCATATGTATATATATGATATGCTGATATGTGATATATATGATGTGTATATATGCTTGATATATATATATGTGATATATATGTGATATGTGATGTATATATATATGTATATGCTTGTGTATATATATATATATGAGTATGTGATATGCTTGTTATATTGATGTATATATATATATATATATGTGTATATATGTATGTATATATATATTTATATTTATATATGTGATATATGCAGTGTATATATATATGTATGTATTATATATGTGATATGATTAATATATATATACTTGTATATATATATATATGTAATTATATATATATATGCTTGATATTATATGTATATATATATATATGATATATATATGATATATACTTATTAATATATATATATTTGATAATATATATGATATATATGTATTATATATTTATGTATATATATATATATATACTTGTATATATATATGATATATATATATATGTATGTATTTGTGTAGATATGTATGTAATATGTAATATATATGCTTGTTGTTATATATATATATATACTTTATGTGATATATAGTGATATATATATACTTGTGTTATATATGTTCTTTGTATATATATATATATATTTTTATATATATATATATGTATATATGTATGATAGTATATATGTGATGTATATATGTGTTAATGTGTTTTATGTGATATATATATGGATTGTGTATATGTCTATTGTGCTGATATATATATATGATGTAATGTGATGTATGTGATAATATATGATGTATATGATGTATATATATATGATGTATGCAGTGTCTCTCTGTGTGTCTCTCTCGGTCCTGTTCCGGACTCTGTGTGGTTCCACTTAGGTCCAGGTCTTCCAGTCCAAAGCAAAGTAAGACTTGTCTTTCTTCTGTTTGAGTATTTTCTGTCAGGTCCATTAAGTCCAGAACACACATGACAATAAAAATAATTTAGGACATTTTTATTGAATGGGGTTTCAATTAAGGTTGATAGGGTAGAGATGACATGTTGGTGATTATGGCGCTCTGTTCAGGGAGTCCTCTGACCTTTCATGGGCACACCATGGGATAGCTTGGTAGGTCAGAGGGACAGCTTAGCAGCATCAGGGACGCTCACACTTTAATCAGCATCCTGTAAATGTCCCAGTGGTAGCCAGCCGGCTAGTTTTCAACTGTAGTCTCATACTGAAAACTTATACCTGCACCTGTGTGTATTTGCTCTGTGTGTACCTGTGTGTACCTGTGTGTGCCTCTGTGTGTACCTGTGTGTGGGGACCTGTGTGTACTCTGTGTGTACCTGTGTGTGCCTGTGTGTGCACTCTGTGTGTGCCTATTATTGTACTCTGTGTTTCCTGTGTGTGTACTCTGTGTGTACCTGTGTGTTACTCTGTGTGTGTGTCTGTGTGTGCCTGTGTTTGTACTCTGTGTGTGTACCTGTGTGTACTCTGGTGTGTGTACGAAGCTTGTGTACTTGTGTGTGCCTGTGTACTTGTGTGTGCCTGTGTTATTGCTTGTGTGTACTGTGTTATTTTGTGTGTACTTTGTGCTTGTGTGTGTTGTGTGTGTGTGTGTTGTGGGGCTGTGTGTGTACCTGTGTGTGCCTGTGTGCACTCTGTGTGTACCTGTGTGTGCTCTGTGTGTACCTGTGTGTGTACTCTGTGTGTGCCTGTTATTGTACTGTGTGTGTGTACTCTGTGTGTACCTGTGTGTACTCTGTGTGTACCTGTGTGTGCTCTGTGTGTGCCTATTAGTGTGTGCTCTGTGTGCTCTGTGTGTACCTGTGTGTACTCTGTGTGTGTGTGCCTGTTGGTGTGCTCTGTGTGTACCTGTGTGTGCCTGTGTGTGCTCTGTGTGCTGTGTGTGTACTCTGTGTGTACCTGTGTGTACTCTGTGTGCCTCTGTGCTCTGTGTGTGTGCTCTGTGTGTGCCTGTGTGTACTCTGTGTGTGCTGTGTGTGTACTCTGTGTGTGCTCTGTGTACTCTGTGTGTGCTCTGTGTGTGCTCTGTTTGTACCTTGTGTGTGTACTCTGTGTGCTCTGTGTGCCTCTGTGTACTCTGTGTATACTCGTGTGTGTACCTGTGTGTACCTGTGTGTACTCTGTGTGTGCTCTGTGTGTGCTCTGTGTGTATGCTCTGTGTGTGACCTGTGTGTGCTCTGTGCTCTGTGTGTGCTCTGTGTGTGTGCTCTGTGTGTACCTGTGTGTACTCTGTGTGTGCTCTGTGTGTACTCTGTGTACTCTGTGTGTGTGTACTCTGTGTGTACCTGTGTACTCTGTGTGTGTACCTGTGTGTACTCTGTGTGTGCTCTGTGTGTGTACCTGTGTGTACTCTGTGTGTACCTGTGTGTGCTCATGTGTGTGTGCTCTGTGTGTACCTGTGTGTACTCTGTGTGTACTCTGTGTGTACCTGTGTGTACTCTGTGTGTACTCTGTGTGTGTACCTGTGTGTGTACCTGTGTGTACTCTGTGTGTGCTCTGTGTGTGTGCTCTGTGTGTACTCTGTGTGTGTACTCTGTGTGTGCTCTTGTGTACTCTGTGTGTACTCTGTGTGTACTGTGTGTACTCTGTGTGTGTACTCTGTGTGTACCTGTGTGTGTACTCTGTGTGTACTCTGTGTTACTCTGTGTGTGTGCCTCTGTGTGTGCCTGTGTGTACTCTGTGTGTACCTGGTGTGTACTCTGTGTACTCTGTGTGTGTGTACCTGTGTGTACCTGTGTGTACTCTGTGTGCGCTCTGTACTCTTTGTCTCTCTCTCTCTCTGTCTCTCTCTCTGCCTGTGTCTGTCTCTCTCTCTCTCTCTCTGTCTCTCTCTCTCTGTCTCTCTCTCTCTCTGTCTCTCTCTCTCTGTCTCTCTCTCTCTCTCTACCTGTGTGTACTCTGTGTACTCTGTGTGTGTGTACCTGTGTGTACCTGTGTGTACTCTGTGTACTCTGTACTCTTTGTCTCTCTCTCTCTCTGTCTCTCTCTGCCTGTGTCTGTCTCTCTCTCTCTCTCTCTACCTGTGTGTACTCTGTGTGTACTCTGTGTACTCTGTGTGTGTACTCTGTGTGTACCTGTGTGTGCCTGTGTGTACCTGTGTGTACTCTGTGTACTCTGTGTGTGTACCTGTGTGTACCTGTGTGCTCTGGCGTGTGTGTACTCTGTGGTACTCTTGTGACTCTGTGTGTACCTGTGTGTGCTCTGTGTGTACCTGTGTGTACCTGTGTGTGTACTCTGTGTACTCTGTGTGTACTCTGTGTGTACCTGTGTGTACTCTGTGTGCTCTGTGTGTACTCTGTGTGTACTCGTGTGTACTCTGTGTGTACCTGTGTGTACTCTGTGTACTCTGTGTGTGTCTGTTGTGTACTCTGTTTGTACCTGTGTGTACTCTGTGTACTCTGTGTACTCTGTGTGTACTCTGTGTATACTCTGTGTGTACCTGTGTGTACCTGTGTGTACTCTGTGTACTCTGTGTGTACTCTGTGTGTACCTGTGTGTACCTGTTTGTGTACCTGTGTGTGTACTCTGTGTGTACCTGTGTGTACCTGTGTGTACTCTGTGTGTACCTGTGTGTACCTGTGTGTACTCTGTGTGTACCTGTGTGTACTCTGTGTGTACTCTGTGTGTACTCTGTGTGTGTACTCTGTGTGTACCTGTGTGTACTCTGTGTGTACCTGTGTGTACTCTGTGTACTCTGTGTACCTGTGTGTGTATTCTGTGTGTACCTGTGTGTACCTGTGTGTACTCTGTGTGTACCTGTGTGTACTCTGTGTGTACTCTGTGTGTACCTGTGTGTACTCTGTGTGTACCTGTGTGTACTCTGTGTGTACCTGTGTGTACTCTGTGTGTACCTGTGTGTACTCTGTGTGTACTCTGTGTACCTGTGTGTACTCTGTGTGTACCTGTGTGTACTCTGTGTACTCTGTGTGTACCTGTGTGTGTATTCTGTGTGTACTCTGTGTGTACCTGTGTGTACTCTGTGTACCTGTGTGTGTATTCTGTGTGTACTCTGTGTGTACTCATTAGGCTGGTGATTGATGACGGGACAGGAGAGGCCCACGTCTGGTTCTCAGGTGCTCTGGTCCGTCCTCTGCTGGGATTGGCTGATTCTCAGTGGGAGGGGCTTCAGAGAGCGCTCAGGGTCAGAGGTCACGTCAGAGTCTTCCCCCGGGGGCGGAGCATGGTCAGTACCACTTCCTGTTTCAGTTCACTTTATTTAAGAAGGGGACAATGAAAATTAATACATTCATTAATGAATAATTAATATAATTAATATTTTGAGTACATGGGTTTGAACAGTTTGATATCACAGCAGCTGTCTGCGGACCAATCACAGTGGAGGAAATCACTTTCTTTACTGCACGGTATGAGGAAAATATATGATGTGACTTAGACTTAGAAAACTTTAATGTCCCTGAGAGGCAATTAGTTGTACAATCCAGAAATATTAACACATAACCACAACATAACCACTGAACCAGACACATACAGCGCTGTTTATCTAACACATAACATACACACATCAATAAATAGAATACAGGAAGAGGGAGTATAATGCACAATGTCATAAATAAATGAAACTACTGCACACTACTGCACATATATTCCTCCCCAGTCATACCCCTCCCTACACCTTATTTAATTAGGTTATTGTCAGGGGAATGAATGAGTTTTTTGCTCGGTTGACGTTAGGATATCTATATGTACGACCAGAAGGGAGCGGCTTGAACTCCACTCACAGAGGATGGGTCGTATCCATGGAGACCAAATGTTGTTGAATATCACAATAACAATATCACTTAATAAACAATACACAAACAGAGTTTAATGAATTTAAATCAAACAAAAGGAATCATTCATAACTTTCTTTTATTTAACAAATTGAACATTAAATTGAATATTAAAGGCAAAGAATGACAGTTACATTTTAAAGTTTTCTGAGTGTCTTTCACCATGTGTTTATTGAGCCATGAGTGATTGATTGTGCAGCCCTAGTATTTATGTGTCTCTCTCTCTCAGGTGTGTGTTTACCTGTGTCCTCTCTCAGGTGTGTGTTTACCTGTGTGTCTCTCTCAGGTGTGTGTTTACCTGTGTCTCTCTCAGGTGTGTGTTTACCTGTGTGTCTCTCAGGTGTGTGTGTTTACCTGTGTGTCTCTCTCAGGTGTGTGTTTACCTGTGTGTCTCTCTCTCAGGTGTGTGTTTACCTGTGTGTCTCTCTCAGGTGTGTGTTTACCTGTGTGTCTCTCTCTCAGGTGTGTGTTTACCTGTGTGTCTCTCTCAGGTGTGTGTTTACCTGTGTCTCTCTCTCTCAGGTGTGTGTGTTTACCTGTGTGTCTCTCTCAGGTGTGTGTTTACCTGTGTCTCTCTCAGGTGTGTGTTTACCTGTGTTTCTCTCAGGTGTGTGTTTACCTGTGTGTCTCTCTCAGGTGTGTGTTTACCGTGTGTCTCTCTCAGGTGTATATTTACCTGTGTGTCTCTCTCAGGGTGTGTGTTTACCTGTGTGTCTCTCTCAGGTGTGTGTGTTTACCTGTGTGTCTCTCTCAAGGTGTGTATTTACCGTGTGCTCTCTCTCAGGTGTGTGTTTACCTGTGTGTCTCTCTCCAGTGTGTGTGTGTTTACCTGTGTGTCTCTCAGGTGTGTATTTACCTGTGTGTTCTCTCAGGTGTGTGTGTTTACAGTGCCTTGGGAAAGTATTCGGCCCCCTTGAACGTTTCGACCTTTTCCCCACATTTCAGGCCTCCAAACATAAAGATATAAAACTGTAATTTTTGTAGAAGAATCAACAACAAGTGGGTCCCAATTATGAAGTGGAAGCTTAATGCATGTGGCACCAC
>NW_024375758.1:0-23737 GCF_010015445.1 Perca fluviatilis
ATCAGATCCATTCCTTCCTTCCATTCCACTCCTTCCATTCCTTCCTTGGGTCTGTCCATTCCATTTCCATTCCACCCTTCCATTCCTTCCTTCCATTCCTTCCTTCCATTCCATTCCTTCCTTCCTTCCATTCCTTCCATTCCATTCCAACTCCATTCCTTCCATTCCTTCCTTCCCTATTCCATTCCTTTCCATTCCATTCCATTCCCTTCCATCTCCCTTCCATTCCTTCCATTCCATTCCTTCCATTCCTTCCTTCCATTCCATTCCATTCCATTCCATTCCGTCCGTCCGCATTCAAGATCCACCGCGTCCACGCGTCCGCCACGTCCGCCGTCCGCGTCCTACGTCCGCATTCCTGCGTCACGCCGTCAGATCAATTCCAGAGCAGCTGGTCTCCTTCTACAGAGCACAACACATCACCATGGGCGCCCAGATCACCCTGAACTCCTCCACATCCTTCATCTCTGCATAATAATTAAAATCAATCCTGATTCTGGCTTTCACCATCCCGAGCAAACAGGAGATTTACATTAACATCAACAGAGTCATCCACCTTCCTCTTTCTGCTCACGTACACCGCCATCTTTGATTGGCCCAGGATGAAATTCAACAACTGACATTTATATTTAGCAAACCTACTGTACCTGAACCCAAGGATGAACATGTTTTTAGAAAAGACCTCCCCTACCTTACTGAACAGCTTCTCCAGCAGTAAGAACAACGGAGGCAGACGCTCACACTCACAGTAACAATGAAACACAGTTTCTGTCTCATCACAGTAGGGACATTTATCACTAGCACCAGGACTAATTACAGACACAAACTTATTGACTGCCACTATCCCGTGTAGCACTCTCCACTGAAGGTCAGCTACTCTTTTTGTTAACGGGGGCTTATATAAACTCCTCCACGCAGGCTGGACATCAGCCGCCCAACGAATGCCATACCGGTGTGTCAACCCGTTGGTGGAGCTTACTTTTATTTAAGCACAGCACCATCATTTTATAAAAACCCTTCCCTTTCACCTCCTTCATGTCTAAAATGCAGTGCTTTACATTTAAAAAACGACCAACATAGTGATCCAGACATGGACAGACACATAAATCAGGGAAGGAGTCCTCAGTCTGAGGTGTGGTCAGACCACCAGTATATTGCTCCAACATGATGGAATCATGTCCGGTCAGTTTGTGCTTCCAGTGGTCCAACAGTTTGGTGATGATCCTGACGGATCTCACCCCCAGAACAGCTGCCAAAGCAGCAGCATTGTCTAGTTTATGTCCTGTGATGTCCACCACCGTCCCCAAGGTGAGCACCCGTGCTCTGCAGAACGTGTCCGTGATGGCTGAACCAGCCCAGCAGGGGTAATCCAGCCGGTCCCCGTAGACCACCGGCTCCTGGAGCAGCCCAGCAGGGGTAATCCAGCCGGTCCCCGTAGACCACCGGCTCCTGAAGCAGCCCAGCAGGGGTAATCCAGCCGGTCCCCGTAGACCACCGGCTCCTGCAGCAGCCAGTGTAGGGAGTCTCCTTGCAGCCGTCTCTCCTTGACCACCAGCTTCCACACGGTGAACAAGCCTCGATAGAAAGGAGGTAAAGTCTGGACACTCAGCTTCCTGGCGTCCATCAGGAACAGCGAATCCGTTAATCTAAAACCTTTAAAACTGTTCAGCACCCAGTGGGCCAGAGGTCTCCAGACCAGGTCCTTAGGGCCATAGAGCAGCCTCTGGAGGAACTGCAGGCGGAAAGCAGCGCCCCTGCTGGCCAAATGTACCAGTCCTTGTCCTCCTTCTTCCAGTGGAAGGAACAGAACAGACTGGGGAATCCAGTGCAGCTTGTCCCAAAAGAAATTAACTAAAACAGCTTGAATTTTAGCAAGCAAATTAGAAGGGGGGTCCACACAAGACAGTTTATGCCACAGAGAGGAAGCCAGCAGATTGTTGATAACCAGAGTCCTCCCTCTGTAGGACATGCTCGGTAAGAGCCACTTCCATTTCTTTAACCGGCCTTCTATCTTCTCCAGAGCATTATCCCAGTTTTTTTCCAACACACAGTCCTCACCCAAAAACACTCCCAAATACTTTATCCTCCTTTCTTCCATGTTAGCCCTCCTGGGAGAGATAGAGTACCCTGCAACCCAGCCTCCACCACCACCGCTTCACTCTTAGCCCAATTAACCTTGGCAGAAGAGATGTGATTAAAAACACTCACATTCGCTACCAAAGTATTGATATCTGCTTGTTTATTTAAAACAATCACGACATCGTCAGCATAAGCTGAAAGTTTAACAGCTGAAGCACACCCAGGAAATAGACACCCAAAAGTTCATTCCTGAGCTTATGAAGCAGAGGCTCAATAGCCAGGGAATAAAGCATCCCCGACAGAGAGCATCCCTGCCGTACCCCTCTCTGCACATTAAAAGGTGCAGCCAAACCACCATTAACCTTCAATATACTCGCAATGTCATGGTACAGTACCCGAATCTTAGCTATGAAACCTGGGCTGAAACCAAAAGCATTGAGCGTGTGCCACAAGTACTGATGTTCAACCCGGTCAAAGCCTTTTCCTGGTCTATGGAAATAAGACCAGTATCCATACCCAGTGAGCTAGAGACATCCAAAACATGCCGAACTAGAGTGATATTATCACTCATTAACCTGCCGGGCACACAGTAGGTCTGGTCGATATGAACCACTTCACTCATCACCTCCCGAGAGCCGAAGCGAGCCTTGGACAAGATCTTGTAGTCCCCACACAACAGAGAAACAGGTCTCCAGTTCTTTATCTCCTGCAGATCTCCTTCTTCGGCAGCAGGGTAATGACTGCCCTTCTGCAGCTCAGCGGCAGACGTCCTCTGCTCAGGCTGTCCTGGAACACCTCCAGCAGATCCTCTCCAACCACGGGCCAGAAGGTCTTATAGAAATCCACAGGCAGCCCGTCGATGCCTGGTGCCTTCCCCGTTCCCCAGGCTCATCAGAGCCAATACCGCTTCGTTCAGGGACAGATGGTCGCGTCCAGCACGGTGTTGTTATCAGCTCCCACCTGAGGAAGGCCATCGTAGAAAGGAGCAGCTGACTCAGTGTCTTCCACATACTCCTCTGAACAGGTCTTTATAAAACGATGTGGCATACCTTCTGATCTCAGGCGCGCTCCCGTGATCGTACCTCCATCTCGCGGAGCGAAGGGAGTGGATGATCTTTCTCTGCCCTCTTTCCGGCTCCAGACCAAAGAAGAACTGCGAGGGGCATCCATCTGGGAGGCGTTCATGAAGCGGCAGCGGACCAGAGCCCCTGTGCTGTGATGCCCAACAGGTTGGCTAAAGCAGCCTTTTGGACTTTAAGAGCTTCAACATGCCCTTGATTTCCTGTGGAATCCACCAACTCCTGTAACTCCACTACTTCTATCTCCAGGTCTTGAAGAGACCTGATAATGTGCTTGGTGACATTGCAGTATATTGCTGACAAAAAAGTTTCACCTGAACCTTCCCAATATCCCACCACTGCTGCAACGATGGGAAACTGGACTTTTGGCTCCGGTGTATCCCACACACACGCAAAACCCTCTTTAAAAGAGTTATCGTTTAAAAGTCCAGTATTAAAGTGCCACATGCTCTGTGCAATTTTACATTTTGAATATAAACAAAGCACTGGACAAGACAATGGTCACTAAAACCAACAGGAGTAATTACACACGCTTAAAAACACCAAAATGGTGTTTAAAACAATAAAACCTGTCCAGCCTGGCCAAAGACAACATGTTGTCTCTGGAGTGACTCCAGGTGTACTGCCTGACGTTCAGGTGAAACCCTCTCCACACATCCTTCAGCTCACAGCCCCCCATCAGACACCTGAGTCGGGCTGAGGGAGGCAGGATGAGGCTCCAGGTGGTTTCGGTCTAAAGCGGGGTTCTCTGTGCAGTTAAAATCACCTCCCAAAACAAAAAATCATCAGTACAATCCTGAATGACATCACACAAAAGGTTTAAAAAATCATTCGCGTTCAACGGCCAGAACTGAGCGTACACATTTACAAAAATAAGGTTTACATTTTCATACTGAACCTTAATTTTTATGATATGCCCACACATGATCTCCACACTAAAGGAGCAGGGCCGAAAGCCCTTAGAGAAGAGCAACCCGACCCCTCCACTGTTAGAGGCCTTATGGCTGAGAATAACCCCTCTCCCGGCCACTGCTTCCTCCACACACTCTCATTCTCCACATTACTGTGAGTCTCTTGCAAAAAATAACATCAAGAGCTTTGAGCTCCATCAGTTTAAAAGAGAAGCTCTTTTAACACTGCCTCTTGCTCCATTAATGTTTAAAGATCCAATTTTTAGTTCTTCCATTAAAAGGAAAAAGCAAAAACAAAAACACACACATGTATGTGGAGAAACATATTACACCTAATCATCATCCCTCAATCAGTTGAGCTCTGACTTTGGTGACCAGTTTCTGAGGCGGTAACCCTCTTGTTTAGTGAACCCTTCTGTATCTGTCCTGAGCCGCGACGCACAGACCTGATGAACCCTCTGAGATCAGGGAAGAACTGCTCGGTCTTAACTGCCTTGATCCCTTTAGTGTCCTGCAGGAACTTCTTAATTTTATCCAGAGGATAAATAGTAAACTCTTCTGCTTGGGATGCAGTCCACTCACATTCCTCCTCATCATCCTCATCCTCATCACTCAGATCCTCCAGCAGCTTCTTAGCTTTGACTCACTTCGCTCCTTGTGAGCACTGCTCTTCTTTTGCTGGAACCTTTAATGATCTCCATCTCTTCAGACAGATTATCAGCCAAATCAACATCAGCCACATTAATAACCTCCTGACTGCAGCCTTTTCCTTTAGCACGCCTTCTTTTCCCTGTCTGTTTGTTATTGTCTGGTTTGTCATTAGACTGGTCATGGCGCTTTCGCATACCTCACTATGTTCAACATCTCTCTCTTTTCCCGTGGTCTGTTTCTGTAACCTGTGCAGTTGCTGCACTCGTTGCACACCTGCCGAGTCTGAGTCAGCCGTAGGAGGCGCAACCTCTGAGTCTGAGCCCCCGGAGGGCCTCCGGCCCGGTCGGCCGAACCGCCCGCCCACGGACCGGGGCCGTCTCGCGAACCGCCCGCCCATCGGGACGGGGCCGGATCCGCGGGACCGGGCCCGGCCCGGACAGGAACGGACAAATGACCCTCCTCCCCGCATCCAAAACACTTCATCGTTATCCGACGTTGTAAACACAACATAAGTGAAGCCGTCAACTTTAAAACTGAACGTTGCAAATTTAGATCCGCGGCGTTGGGTCTTTTAAAATCATGAAGACTTGTCTTCTGGGACACATTACGGCCTGAGTTTTAGTGACTTGCACCCGAGCGGAACCATTTTAATGGAGACATCAGCTCGCTGCATCGCGACAGCTCTCTGGCCAAATCGTCAGTTTTAATGAACGGAGGAGTTGCTTGAAACAGTGATCCGTTTAGGCCGGCTCACCAGCCGGGAGAACGCGGGGGGAAAATCCCCGATCACAACACTTTCTCCACCACAGTGTCAACCTTCACCACATCATCCAGGAAAATCACCACGGCCCTGTATCATATGGGAGGCAGACAGCACGCTGTCAAACCCCACTACCCCCGACAGCATAGCTGGCCTCCTCCACTGAACAGCCCACATGCATGGGGGAAAACCCTCACCGCATGTCGGCGGTTAGCTTCTAGCACCGCGCATGGCCGCCAGCCACGGGCATTATACCCGGCTGACAAACCAAACCAACGAACAAACCCTCCACCAACTAATAATTAACCACCACACAACCAAATAAACACATACAAAACCCAAAATAAAGAGAAAAACAAAGATAGAAACTCACACGCTCCTGAGACTCACTCTGCACACTCACTCACGCATCCGCTCACACAGAGAGAGAGAGAGACTGAAGAGAGAGAGACTGAAGAGAGAGAGACTGAAGAGAGAGATAGAGAGAGACTGAAGAGAGAGATAGAGAGAGACTGAAGAGAGAGATAGAGAGAGACTGAAGAGAGAGCTAGAGAGACTGAAGAGAGAGAGAGAGAGAGAGACTGAAGAGAGAGAGAGACTGAAGAGAGAGCTAGAGAGACTGAAGAGAGAGCTAGAGAGACTGAAGAGAGAGCTAGAGAGACTGAAGAGAGAGCTAGAGACGAAGAGAGAGAGAGACTGAAGAGAGAGAGAGAGAGAGAGAAGAGAGAGAGAGAGACTGAAGAGAGAGAGAGAGAGACTGAAGAGAGAGATAGAGAGAGATAGAGAGAGACTGAAGAGAGAGATAGAGAGACTGAAGAGAGAGATAGAGACTGAAGAGAGAGAGAGAGAGACTGAAGAGAGAGAGAGAGAGACTGAAGAGAGAGAGAGAGAGAGAAAGAGAGAGAGAGAGAGAGAGAGAGACTGGAGAGAGATAGAGAGAGATAGAGAGAGACTGAAGAGATAGAGAGAGACTGAAGAGAGAGAGAGATAGAGACTGAAGAGAGAGAGAGACGAGAGAAGAGAGGGAGAGAGTAGGAGAGATAGAGAGAGACGAAGAGATAGAGAGAGATAAGAGAGAGCATATGGTGGAGAGATAGAGAGAGACGCAGAGAGAGAGAGTTATATGGTGGAGAGAGAAAGAGAGAGACTGAAGAGAGAGAGAGTTATATGGTGGAGAGAGATAGAGAGAGAGTGAAGAGAGAGAGAGAGTTATATGGTGGAGAGAGAAAGAGAGAGACTGAAGAGAGAGAGAGAGTTATATGGTGGAGAGAGATAGAGAGACTGAAGAGAGAGAGCGTTATATGGTGGAGAGAGATAGAGAGAGACTGAAGAGAGAGAGAGTTATATGGTGGAGAGAGATAGAGAGAGACTGAAGAGAGAGAGAGTTATATGGTGGAGAGAGATAGAGAGAGACTGAAGAGAGAGAGAGTTATATGGTGGAGAGACATAGAGAGAGACTGAAGAGAGAGAGAGTTATATGGTGGAGAGAGATAGAGAGAGAGTGGGGAGATTTTTTTTGATTTTTACAAAACACTTTATTTATTTAAAATTGCTCATATATAGGTTTAACCCTGGAACTGAGCCAACCAGCTACAAGATGAGTTACTAGTTTTGGTGATTATAAAACATTTGATTCAGCACTAAAAAACATTTTGAAAACAAGTTACAATACTGTGTAGAGAAACTATCATAGATGTTCAATGGTAGAGGCTCACTAGCCGCTCACGGTTTTGTGGATAATAAACGGTCTCATGGTAACGAAGTTGGGCCAATCAGAGACATTACTGTTAAACTTAGGATTGTGGGTAGTGTAATTTCTCTCCATAAGATACACACATAAAACATGTTTTTCTTAATGCAAGTTTGATTTCATAACGGACCTCTTGCTTTTACAACCTTGTAGCTCGGGAGTCTGCCCTCGGATGATTTAGATTGCTAATGATAGACACATTTTCTATTGTATGCAGACGATGCGTATGTTGATGTCACTTAACACACCAAAACGGGGGTTAACTTTTCTGCTACGGCATTGATACAGTTCACAAAACTGCAAACTGCTGTACCTTTTCAAACGCGTTGTATACTCACATGATATTTACTATACAGTATAAATAAAGAGTTAATTAGATTTTGAATCTGGCTTTTTCATTGTTATTTAGGACTGATTATTTATTGCAGTCTCCTAAGGTAGAATTCTAAAGCTGCAGAATTTCTTTCTGCATGCAGTATTCTGAGATTTTTATAATGGTATTACTTTATGCTGCCAACACAAGTGTATAAATGTAAAACAAATAAAATAATACGTTTATTTACAGTAAATAAAAAAAGACATCTAGTTTATTTTAGATTTACAGTGAATATTGGCGTAGTAGCTGAAGCAAAATACAGTAAATTAAAATAATACAGTAAGAAACTGTATGTCTATTTACAGTAAAATACCCTTAAATTTAAAATACAGTATGCCTAATGTAAATAAACTTTAGTTTACAGGCGAAGCTGCTGCCAGTATATTACTGTAAATTCAAATACAGTTAGTAACTGTATACCTGTTTACAGTTAAGTACTGTAGTTTTAAAATACAGTATGCCTACTGTAAATAAACAGTAATTTCATGGGCGGCTGCTAGCCAGTATATTACTGTAATTCATATAATACAGTACTTAACTGTATACCTGTTTACAGTTAAGTACTGTAGTTTTAAAATATAGTATGCTTACTGTAAATAAAGAGTAGTTTACTGGCAAAGCGCGCCAGTATATTACTGTAAATTTCACAGTGTAAAAAGTTTTACAGTGTAGAGAGAGAGAGAGAGATAGAGAGAGACAAAGAGAGAGAGAGTTATATGGTGGAGAGAGATAGAGACTGAAGAGAGAGATAGAGAGAGACTGAAGAGAGAGATAGAGAGAGACTGAAGAGAGAGAGAGTTATATGGTGGAGAGAGATAGAGGGAGACTGGAGAGAGAGAGAGAGTTATATGGTGGAGAGAGATAGAGAGACTGAAGAGAGAGAGAGAGTTATATGGTGGAGAGAGATAGATAGACTGAAGAGAGAGAGAGTTATATGGTGGAGAGAGATAGAGAGACTGAAGAGAGAGAGAGTTATATGGTGGAGAGAGATAGAGAGACTGAAGAGAGAGAGAGAAGTATGTGGTGAGAGAGATAGATAGACGAAGAGAGAGAGTTATATGGTGGAGAGATAGAGAGACTGAAGAGAGAGAGGTTATAATGGTGGAGAGAGATAGAGAGACTAAGAGAGAGAGTTATATGGTGGAGAGATAGAGACCGTAGAGAGAGAGAGTTTATGGTGGAGAGAGATAGAGGAGACTGAAGAGAGAGAGAGAGTTATATGGTGAGAGAGATAGAAGACTGAAGAGAGAGAGAGTTATATGGTGAGAGATAGAAACTGAGAGAGAGAGTTATATGGTGGAGAGATAAGTAATAAGGTGAGAGATAGAGAGACTGAAAAGAGAGAGTTATATGGTGGGAGAGATAAGAGACTGAAGAGAGAGAGTTATATGGTGGGAGAGATAGAGACTGAAGAGAGAGAGTTATATGGTGAGAGATAAGAGACTGAAGAGAGAGAGTTATATGGTGGAGAGAGATAGAGAGAGACGGAGAGAGAGAGTATATGGTGGAGAGAGATAGAGAGACTGAAGAGAGAGAGTTATATGGTGAGAGAGATAGTAGAGACTGAAGAGAGAGAGAGTTATATGGTGGAGAGAGATAGAGAGACTGAAGAGAGAGAGTTATATGGTGAGAGAGATAGAGAGGAAGAGAGAGTATGGGGAGAGAGATAGAGAGACTGAAGAGAGAGAGCGTTATATGGTGGAGAGAGATAGAGAGACTGAAGAGAGAGAGAGATATATGGTGGGAGAGAGATAGAGAGAGACTGGAGAGAGAGAGAGTTATATGGTGGAGAGAGATAGAGAGAGACTGAAGAGAGAGAGAGAGTTATATGGGGGAGAGAGATAGAGGGAGACGGAAGAGAGAGAGTTATATGGTGGAGAGAGATAGAGAGGGAGAGAGAAATATGGTGGAGAGAGATAGAGGGAGACTGAAGAGAGAGGAGAGTTATATGGTGGAGAGAGATAGAGAGACTGAAGAGAGAGAGAGAGTTATATGGTGGAGAGAGATAGGGGAGACCTAAAGAGAGGGAGAGTTATAGGGTGAGAGATAGAGAGACGAGAGAGAGAGAGAGTTATATGGTGGAGAGAGATAGAGACTGAAGAGAGAGAGAGTTATATGGTGGAGAGAGATAGAGAGAGACTGAGAGAGAGAGTTATATGGTGGAGAGAGATAGAGAGAGACTGAGAGAGAGAGAGTATATGGTGGAGAGATAGAGAGAGAGGAGAGAGAGAGTTATATGGTGGAGAGAGATAGAGAGACTGAAAGAGAGAGAGTTATATGGTGGAGAGAGATAGAGAGAGACTGAAGAGAGAGAGAGTTATATGGTGGAGAGAGATAGAGAGACTGAAGAGAGAGAGCGTTATATGGTGGAGAGAGATAGAGAGAGACTGAAGAGAGAGAGAGTTATATGGTGGAGAGAGATAGAGAGACTGAAGAGAGAGAGAGTTATATGGTGGAGAGAGATAGAGAGAGACTGAAGAGAGAGAGTTATATGGTGGAGAGAGATAGAGAGAGAGTGGGGAGATTTTTTTTTATTTTTACAAAACACTTTATTTACATAATTATAATTTGTGCAGGTTCACATTTAAATAAAGTGCTAATGCAATAAAATCTCAGTAGTTGTATTTAAAAGAAAAATACTATCTGATAAAAACTTGTGCAAAAACCAGCTCATCATCAACCACAGAACAAACAATGTCATTAAAACACCAACGTAGTTTAAAACCATCAATGTCTCCGATGTGTTTGTAGAACCTGAACTCTAACCAGAGTCTGGCCCTGATATTACAGAGCCAGACTGCCCTGATCTCCTGCCCCTCTCTGGTCTGATGTTACAGAGCCAGACTGCCCTGGTCTCCTGCCCCTCTCTGGTCTGATATTACAGAGCCAGACTGCCCTGGTCTTCTGCCCCTCTCTGGTCTGATGTTACAGAGCCAGACTGCCCTGGTCTCCTGCCCCTCTCTGGTCTGATGTTACAGAGCCAGACTGCCCTGGCCTCCTGCCCCTCTCTGGTCTGATGTCACAGAGCCAGACTGCTCTGGCCTCCTGTCCCTCTCTGGTCTGATGTTACAGAGACTGCCCTGGTCTCCTGTCCCTCTCTGGTCTGATGTTACAGAGCCAGACTGCCCTGGCCTCCTGCCCCTCCCTGGTCTGATGTTACAGAGACTGCCCTGGTCTCCTGCCCCTCTCTGGTCTGATGTTACAGAGCCAGACTGCCCTGGCCTCCTGCCCCTCTCTGGTCTGATGTTACAGAACCAGACTGCCCTGGTCTTCTGCCCCTCTCTGGTCTGATGTTACAGAGCCAGACTGCCCTGGCCTCCTGCCCCTCCCTGGTCTGATGTTACAGAGACTGCCCTGGTCTCCTGTCCCTCTCTGGTCTGATGTTACAGAGCCAGACTGCCCTGGTCTCCTGCCCCTCTCTGGTCTGATGTTACAGAGCCAGACTGCCCTGGCCTCCTGCCCCTCTCTGGTCTGATGTTACAGAGCCAGACTGCCCTGGCCTCCTGCCCCTCCCTGGTCTGATGTTACAGAGCCAGACTGCCCTGGCCTCCTGCCCCTCCCTGGTCTGATGTTACAGAGCCAGACTGCCCTGGCCTCCTGCCCCTCTCTGGTCTGATGTTACAGAGCCAGACTGCCCTGGTCTCCTGCCCCTCTCTGTTCTGATGTTACAGAGACTGCCCTGACCTGCCGACTCTGTTCTATTTAACCAACTCCCCTGTCCCTCTCTGTTCTGATGTTACAAAGACTGCCCTGGTCTCCTGCCCCTCTCTGGTCTGATGTTACAGAGACTGCCCTGTTCTCCTGCCCCTCTCTGGTCTGATGTTACAGAGACTGCCCTGGTCTCCTGCCCCTCTCTGTTCTGATGTTACAGAGCCAGACTGCCCTGGTCTCCTGCCCCTCTCTGTTCTGATGTTACAGAGCCAGACTGCCCTGGTCTCCTGTCCCTCTCTGGTCTGATGTTACAGAGACTGCCCTGGTCTCCTGTCCCTCTCTGGTCTGATGTTACAGAGCCAGACTGCCCTGGTCTCCTGTCCCTCTCTGGTCTGATGTTACAGAGACTGCCCTGGTCTCCTGTCCCTCTCTGTTCTGATGTTACAGAGCCAGACTGCCCTGGTCTCCTGTCCCTCTCTGGTCTGATGTTACAGAGACTGCCCTGGTCTCCTGTCCCTCTCTGGTCTGATGTTACAGAGCCAGACTGCCCTGGTCTCCTGTCCCTCTCTGGCCTGGTGTTACAGAGACTGCCCTGGTCTCCTGTCCCTCTCTGGTCTGATGTTACAGAGACTGCCCTGGCCTCCTGCCCCTCTCTGGTCTGATGTTACAGAGCCAGACTGCCCTGGTCTCCTGCTCCTCTCTGGTCTGATGTTACAGAGACTGCCCTGGTCTCCTGCCCCTCTCTGTTCTGATGTTACAGAGCCAGACTGCCCTGGTCTCCTGCCCCTCTCTGTTCTGATGTTACAGAGCCAGACTGCCCTGGTCTCCTGTCCCTCTCTGGTCTGATGTTACAGAGACTGCCCTGGTCTCCTGTCCCTCTCTGTTCTGATGTTACAAAGCGTGCCCTGGTCTCCTGTCCCTCTCTGGTCTGATGTTACAGAGCCAGACTGCCCTGGTCTCCTGTCCCTCTCTGGCCTGGTGTTACAGAGACTGCCCTGGTCTCCTGCCCCTCTCTGGTCTTATGTTACAGAGCCAGACTGCCCTGGCCTCCTGCCCCTCCCTGGTCTGATGTTACAGAGCCAGACTGCCCTGGCCTCCTGCTCCTCTCTGGTCTGATGTTACAGAGACTGCCCTGGCCTCCTGCCCCTCCCTGGTCTGATGTTACAGAGCCAGACTGCCCTGGTCTCCTGTCCCTCTCTGTTCTGATGTTACAGAGACTGCCCTGGTCTCCTGCCCCTCTCTGGTCTGATGTTACAGAGACTGCCCTGGTCTCCTGCCCCTCTCTGGTCTGATGTTACAGAGACTGCCCTGGTCTCCTGTCCCTCTCTGGTCTGATGTTACAGAGACTGCCCTGGTCTCCTGCCCCTCTCTGGTCTGATGTTACAGAGACTGCCCTGGCCTCCTGCCCCTCTCTGGTCTGATGTTACAGAGCCAGACTGCCCTGGTCTCCTGCCCCTCTCTGGTCTGATGTTACAGAGACTGCCCTGGTCTCCTGTCCCTCTCTGGTCTGATGTTACAGAGACTGCCCTGGTCTCCTGTCCCTCTCTGGTCTGATGTTACAGAGCCAGACTGCCCTGGTCTCCTGCCCCTCTCTGTTCTGATGTTACAGAGACTGCCCTGGTCTCCTGTCCCTCTCTGGTCTGATGTTACAGAGACTGCCCTGGTCTCCTGTCCCTCTCTGGTCTGATGTTACAGAGCCAGACTGCCCTGGCCTCCTGTCCCTCTCTGGTCTGATGTTACAGAGACTGCCCTGGTCTCCTGTCCCTCTCTGGTCTGATGTTACAGAGCCAGACTGCCCTGGTCTCCTGCCCCTTTCTGGTCTGATGTTACAGAGCCAGACTGCCCTGGTCTCCTGTCCCTCTCTGTTCTGATGTTACAAAGACTGCCCTGGTCTCCTGCCCCTCTCTGTTCTGATGTTACAAAGACTGCCCTGGTCTCCTGTCCCTCTCTGGTCTGATGTTACAGAGACTGCCCTGTCTCCTGCCTGTCTTGATGTTACAGAGACTGCCCTGTCTCCTACCCCTCCCTGTTCTGATGTTACAGAGACTGCCCTGGTCTCCTGTCCCTCTCTGGTCTGATGTTACAGAGCCAGACTGCCCTGGTCTCCTGCCCCTCTCTGTTCTGATGTTACAGAGACTGCCCTGGTCTCCTACCCCTCCCTGTTCTGATGTTACAGAGACTGCCCTGGTCTCCTGTCCCTCCCTGGTCTGATGTTACAGAGCCAGACTGCCCTGGTCTCCTGTCCCTCTCTGGTCTGATGTTACAGAGACTGCCCTGGTCTCCTGTCCCTCTCTGGTCTGATGTTACAGAGCCAGACTGCCCTGGTCTCCTGCCCCTCTCTGGTCTGATGTTACAGAGACTGCCCTGGTCTCCTGTCCCTCTCTGGTCTGATGTTACAGAGACTGCCCTGGTCTCCTGTCCCTCTCTGGTCTGATGTTACAGAGACTGCCCTGGCCTCCTGCCCCTCCCTGGTCTGGTGTTACAAGACTGCCCTGGTCTCCTGTCCCTCTCTGTTCTGATGTTACAGAGACTGCCCTGGTCTCCTGTCCCTCTCTGGTCTGATGTTACAGAGACTGCCCTGGCCTCCTGCCCCTCCCTGGTCTGATGTTACAGAGACTGCCCTGGTCTCCTGTCCCTCTCTGGTCTGATGTTACAGAGCCAGACTGCCCTGGTCTCCTGCCCCTCTCTGGTCTGATGTTACAGAGACTGCCCTGGTCTCCTGTCCCTCTCTGGTCTGATGTTACAGAGCCAGACTGCCCTGGTCTCCTGCCCCTCTCTGGTCTGATGTTACAGAGACTGCCCTGGTCTCCTGTCCCTCTCTGGTCTGATGTTACAGAGACTGCCCTGGTCTCCTGTCCCTTTCTGGTCTGATGTTACAGAGCCAGACTGCCCTGGCCTCCTGTCCCTCTCTGGTCTGATGTTACAGAGCCAGACTGCCCTGGTCTCCTGTCCCTCTCTGGTCTGATGTTACAGAGCCAGACTGCCCTGGCCTCCTGTCCCTCTCTGGTCTGATGTTACAGAGCCAGACTGCCCTGGTCTCCTGCCCCTCTCTGGTCTGATGTTACAGAGACTGCCCTGGTCTCCTGTCCCTCTCTGGTCTGATGTTACAGAGACTGCCCTGGTCTCCTGTCCCTCTCTGGTCTGATGTCACAGAGCCAGACTGCCCTGGTCTCCTGCCCCTCTCTGGTCTGATGTTACAGAGCCAGACTGCCCTGGTCTCCTGTCCCTCTCTGGTCTGATGTTACAGAGCCAGACTGCCCTGGTCTCCTGCCCCTCTCTGGTCTGATGTTACAGAGCCAGACTGCCCTGGCCTCCTGCCCCTCCCTGGTCTGATGTTACAGAGCCAGACTGCCCTGGTCTCCTGCCCCTCCCTGTTCTGATGTCACAGAGCCAGACTGCCCTGGTCTCCTGCCCCTCCCTGGTCTTATGTTACAGAGCCAGACTGCCCTGGTCTCCTGCCCCTCTCTGGTCTGATGTTACAGAGCCAGACTGCCCTGGTCTCCTGCCCCTCCCTGGTCTTATGTTACAGAGCCAGACTGCCCTTGTCTCCTGCCCCTCTCTGGTCTGATGTTACAGAGACTGCCCTGGTCTTCTGTCCCTCTCTGGTCTGATGTTACAGAGCCAGACTGCCCTGGTCTCCTGCCCCTCCCTGTTCTGATGTTACAGAGCCAGACTGCCCTGGTCTCCTGCCCCTCTCTGGTCTGATGTTACAGAGACTGCCCTGGTCTTCTGTCCCTCTCTGGTCTGATGTTACAGAGCCAGACTGCCCTGGTCTCCTGCCCCTCTCTGGTCTGATGTTACAGAGCCAGACTGCCCTGGTCTCCTGTCCCTCTCTGGTCTGATGTTACAGAGCCAGACTGCCCTGGCCTCCTGCCCCTCCCTGGTCTGATGTTACAGAGCCAGACTGCCCTGGTCTCCTGCCCCTCCCTGGTCTGATGTTACAGAGACGGCCCTGGTCTCCTGCCCCTCTCTGGTCTGATGTTACAGAGCCAGACTGCCCTGGTCTCCTGTCCCTCTCTGGTCTGATGTTACAGAGCCAGACTGCCCTGGCCTCCTGCCCTCCCCCCTGGTCTGATGTTACAGAGACGGCCCTGGTCTCCTGTCCCTCCCTGGTCTGATGTTACAGAGCCAGACTGCCCTGGTCTCCCTGTCCCTCTCTGGTCTGATGTTACAGAGACGGCCCTGGTCTCCTGTCCCTCTTCTGTTCTGATGTTACAGAGCCAGACTGCCCTGGTCTCCTGCCCCTCTCGGTCTGATGTTACAGAGACTGCCCTGGTCTCCTGTCCCTCACTGGTCTGATGTTACAGAGCCAGACTGCCGCTGGTCTCCTGTCCCTCTCTGGTCTGATGTTACAGAGACTGCCCTGGTCTCCTGTCCCTCTCTGGTCTGATGTTACAGAGACTGCCCTGGTCTCCTGTCCCTCTCTGGTCTGATGTTACAGAGACTGCCCTGGTCTCCTGCCCCTCTCTGGTCTGATGTTACAGAGCCAGACTGCCCTGGCCTCCTGTCCCTCTCTGGTCTGATGTTACAGAGACTGCCCTGGTCTCCTGTCCCTCTCTGGTCTGATGTTACAGAGACTGCCCTGGTCTCCTGTCCCTCCCTGTTCTGATGTTACAGAGCCAGACTGCCCTGGTCTCCTGCCCTCCCTGGTCTTATGTTACAGAGCCAGACTGCCCTGGTCTCCTGCCCCTCTCCGGCCTGATGTTACAGAGCCAGACTGACCTGGTCTCCTGTCCCTCTCTGGCCTGGTGTTACAGAGACTGCCCTGGTCTCCTGCCCTCCCTGGTCTGATGTTACAGAGCCAGACTGCCCTGGTCTCCTGTCCCTCTCTGTTCTGATGTTACAGAGCCAGACTGCCCTGGTCTCCTGTCCCTCTCTGTTCTGATGTTACAGAGACTGCCCTGGTCTCCCTGTCCCTCTCTGTTCTGATGTTACAGAGACTGCCCTGGTCTCCTGCCCCTCTCTGGTCTGATGTTACAGAGACTGCCCTGGTCTCCTGTCCCTCTCTGGTCTGATGTTACAGAGACTGCCCTGGTCTCCTGCCCCTCTCTGGTCTGATGTTACAGAGCCAGACTGCCCTGGTCTCCTGTCCCTCTCTGGCCTGATGTTACAGAGACTGCCCTGGTCTCCTGTCCCTCTCTGGTCTAGACAACGATTGTTCCAGATCCTATGAAGCCAGACTGCCCTGGTCTCCTGCCCCTCTCTGGTCTTATGTTACAGAGCCAGACTGCCCTGGCCTCCTGCCCCTCCCTGGTCTGATGTTACAGAGACTGCCCTGGTCTCCTGCCCCTCTCTGGTCTGATGTTACAGAGACTGCCCTGGTCTCCTGTCCCTCTCTGGCCTGATGTTACAGAGCCAGACTGAGAGAGAGAAGAGGTGGAAGGAGAGAGAGAAAAGAGGTGGAAGGAGAGAGAGAAAAGAGGTGGAAGGAGAGAGAGAAGAGGTGGAAGGAGAGAGAGAAGGGCAACAGAAACGCGACAGAGACAGAATACAAGGCCAAGGCGACCAGGGACAGGAGGAGGTGGAGAACACCACAGAGGTGAAGATATGGAGGGAGAGCATCACCGAGAGGAGGAGGGAGAAAGAGAAGAGGTGGAGGGAGAGCATCACCAAGAGGAGGAGGGAGAAAGAGAAGAGGTGGAGGGAGAGCATCACCGAGAGGAGGAGGGAGAAAGAGAAGAGGTGGAGGGAGAGCATCACCAAGAGGAGGAGGGAGAAAGAGAAGAGGTGGAGGGAGAGCATCACCAAGAGGAGGAGGGAGAAAGAGAAGAGGTGGAGGGAGAGCATCACCAAGAGGAGGAGGGAGAAAGAGAAGACTGGGTCCATAGGTTGAGGATTCGTTGTGTGACCCGGATGGAGGTCATACCCAGGAGAGAGCCCAGAGCCCCGGCCCCCGATAGTCCAGGCCCTGCTTCCTCCACCAGCTGCTGCAGGCTCAGGGTCCTGGATCGGTTCAGGGCTGCCAGCAGCCCGGGCACCCCGCTGCAGATGTCCAGTCTGCTCCCGTTGACCAGCGGCTCCTTCAACAACCAGTGCAGAGAGTCAGACCTATCATTCATCGTACAGCTAAAAAGGGGCCCACGATTTAAAACACGCCCTGATAAAAAAGGAAGAAACCCACTTAACTTTAAAAATTTTAGGATCAGTTAAGAACAGAGCAGCATCCAGCCCCAGTTTACTCACATGTCTGAGGATACAGCTGGTCACGTTCCTCCACACCAAGTCAGGCGGCCCTGTCAAAAACTTTTGTATAAACTGAAGCCTGAAAGTGTCCGTTCTGCTGGCCAGGTGGACAAGGCCCTGTCCCCCTCCTCTCTTGGTAAAAACAGCACCCCTGTGGCACCCAGTGTAGACCCCTCAAAAAATCCACCATTTTTCGCTGTATCTGAGCTAGTAGACCTGACGGGGGGTCCACACAAGCTAAACGGTGCCACAAAAGGGATGCAACCAGATTATTCAGAACTAAAACTCGACCTCTATAAGACATCTGAGGGAGTAGCCACTTCCATTTGTTCATTTTATTTTCGATCTTTTCCATGACGGTCTCCCAGTTCCTCCGCACCCTGACCTCAGTACCGAGGAACAGACCGAGACTGTTTACTTAGTGTTTTCTAAAATGTCCAACTCATGCTGGCTTTTAATAAAAACAATGACGTCATCAGCATAAGCCAATAAAACCATGTTCTCACTAAAACCAGGTAAAATCAGACCTTCAATGTTGTGGTGTAGTCTGCAGAGGAGGGGTTCTATTAACTGGAGAAGAGTCATGGTGAAATCTGTTAGTTAAAATATTTTCCCCACTTGGATCTCTTCAGACTTCTATAGTAGTATATAGTTAATAGTATAGTTCTATATTATAGAGGAGACTTATGGGACTAGATCAGTGTAAAGAGTTTCTGTTGCAGTGTGTGTGGGTCATGTTGCATAATGCCTGCAGTATTTGCATGATGGCCTCGTCAGACATGTGGTGGTTTGGAGTCTTTCAGTCTGCTGGTCTTTCTTATGTTCATGTCCCATTGTCTCATAACTCGTATTTAGCTACAAGTGATGAATGAATGAATGTGGGATGATGAGCTGTTCCTTCCTGTATGGAACAGGGTAACGTCCACTCCTGTAACGTCTCCCTGCATCTTCTTCTTTACAGGAAGTCCCTCTCTAACCTTTGTCTCCTGTTTCAGTGTCATCTGGAGGTAAACCAGTCATTCTGGTGCTGATGCATCACACCAGAGACC
The DNA here is from genome assembly GCF_010015445.1 of Perca fluviatilis. NCBI lineage: Eukaryota > Metazoa > Chordata > Actinopteri > Perciformes > Percidae > Perca > Perca fluviatilis. Next base: position 18,490 of record NW_024375758.1, read on the forward strand.
CCGACTATTCAACCGATGTCAGAAGATGGTCTGAAACCTTTCAGAACGTCGTGTTGGATGTTCACGTTCTCTTCCACCAGACTCAGCCGGGATTACTGCGCTGTTCAAGAAATGACCTGGCCATCAAACTAATACAAGAACAGTTAAAGAAACGTGGTAAAGATCAGGATGTCCAACCAGAACAAGAAGAGGAAAAGAAACCAGGTTGGTGGCTATTTTAGTTTTAGTAGCTTAATAACAGAACAGCCCTTATTAATTATTGAAGACAGAGAAATGTAAGTCAGAGAAGTTTGGTTAATATCCTCCTGAAATTAACAGTTTTTCAATAGAAAATGGTCATTAATGTCAGATATTGTTCTTTATGAATCATCTGCTGTATAAAACTTCATCTAGGAGCAGGGGCGGATCTACCGGGGTGGCATAGGGTGGCAACTGCCACCCTAAAAGAAAGCCTTGCCACCCCTGCTGCCACCCCAGTTGGCAGCAACGAATTACGGTAAAAGTTGTGGCCAATTTGACAATTTACGAGCGTGCGTCTCCAATGTCCGACTGCAGTGAATGCAGCATAAGATGACGCCAGAGCGGGAGCCAGGAGTCGCGATGAATGGAGACACAGGAGGAAAGAGGTCAAAACGGATTAACATCTATCAAGACATGAAATTATAACGAAAGCACAGTGCTAGCATAGTTGCGATGCTGATTTTGAGATGATAAAAATCAGGTTGAAGAACGTTATTTCGCCAACTATACAATGTTACTTAGGGTCTGACATTTGTTCTGTGTAAAGTAGGCTACAAAAGCTAATATTGATTCAACGTCTGTCAAGGAAAACATCGTTACTTTGAACCTTACAGAAATGAAGAGGAAAGGTAGCATATTCAGTTTTTGTCTCCAAAGAGAAAGGGTAGAGAAATAGAAAATGAACAAGGTAGGCGACGGAGAAGATGAGGTGGAAGGAGAGAGAAAAGAAGTGGAAGGAGAGAAAAAAGTGGAAGGAGAAAAAGTGGAGTAGAGAGAGAGAGGTGGAAGTAGATAGAAAAGAGGTGGAAGGAGAGAGAGAAGAGGTGGAAGGAGAGAGAGAAGGGAGGAGGAAAAGAGGTGGAAGGAGAGAGAGAAGAGGTGGAAGGAGAGAAAAAAGGAAGGAGAGAGAGAGATGGAAGGAGAGAGAAAAGAGGTGGAAGGAGAGAGAGAAGAGGTGGAAGTAGATAGAAAGAGGTGGAAGTAGATAGAAAAGAGGGGAGGAGAAGGAGAGAGAGAAAAGGTGGAAGGAGAGAGAGAAAAGGTGGAAGGAGAGAGAGAAGAGGTGGAAGGTAAGAGAGAGGAGAGGTGGAAGGAGGGAGGAAGAGAAGGTGGAAGGAGAGAGAAAAAAAAAAAAAAAAAAAAAAAAAAAAAAAAAAAAAAAAAAAAAAAAGAGGTGGAAGTAGATAGAAAAGAGGTGGAAAAAAAAAAAAGGAGGAAGGAAAAAAGAGGCAACAGAACGAGCAGAGACAGAATACAAGGCCAAGGCGACCAGGGACAGGAGGAGGTGGAGAACACCACAGAGGTGAAGATATGGAGGGAGAGCATCACCAAGAGGAGGAGGGAGAAAGAGAAGATATGGAGGGAGAGCATCACCAAGAGGAGGAGGGAGAAAGAGAAGAGATGGAGGGAGAGCATCACCAAGAGGAGGAGGGAGAAAGAGAAGAGGTGGAGGGAGAGCATCACCAAGAGGAGGAGGGAGAAAGAGAAGAGGTGGAGGGAGAGCATCACACACAGGAGGAGGGAGAAAGAGAGATATGGAGGGAGAGCATCACCAAGAGGAGGAGGGAGAAAGAGAAGATATGGAGGGAGAGCATCACCAAGAAAGGAGGAGAGCGAGAGACAAGAGAACGTGCAGGGCTCAGACAGAGAGAGGGAAAGCAGAGTGCCTGGGCCTAACCCTAACACATGCTAACACCTCACATCAACACACGCTAACACCTCACATCAACACACGCTAACACCTCACATCAACACACGCTAACACCTCACATCAACACACGCTAACACCTCACATCAACACACGCTAACACCTCACATCAACACACGCTAACACCTCACATCATCACACGCTAACACCTCACATCAACAAACGCTAACACCTCACATCAACACATGCTAACACCTCACATCAACACACGCTAACACCTCACATCAACACACGCTAACACCTCACATCAACACACGCTAACACCTCACATCAACACACGCTAACACCTCACATCAACACACGCTAACACCTCACATCATCACACGCTAACACCTCACATCAACACACGCTAACACCTCACATCAACACACGCTAACACCTCACATCAACACACGCTAACACCTCACATCAACACACGCTAACACCTCACATCAACACTACCTAACACTCACACAACACACGCAATAACACCTCACATTAACCACGCTAACACCTCATCAGCCACATGCTAAACACCTCACAACAACACACCGTAACACCTCACATCAACACATGCTAACACCTCACATCAACACGCGTAACACCTCACATCAACACGCTAACACCTCACATCAAACACGCCAACACCTCACATCAACACACGCTAACACCTCACACAACACATGCTAACACCTCACATCCAACATACGCTAACACCTCCACATCATCACCACGCTAACACCCACATCAACACACGCAACACCTCACATCACCACGCCTAACACCTCCACATCATCACACGCTAACACCTACATAAACACGTACTAACACCTCACATCATCAACACGTAACAACCTCACATCAACACACGCTAACACCTCACATCACACGCTAACACCTCACATCAACACACGCTAACACCTCACATCACACCACGCTAACACCTCACATCACACACCTAACACCTCACATCATCACACGCTAACACCTCACATCAACACACGCTAACACCTCACATCAACACACGCTAACACCTCACATCAACACACGCTAACACCTCACCAACCGCGTAACACCCACATCACACACGCTAACACCTCATCACACGCTAACCCACCACATCACACGCTAACACCTCACATAACCTACGCTAACACCTCACATCAACACACGCTAACACCTCACATCAACACCCGCTAACACCTCCACATCAACACACGCTAACACCTCACATCAACACACGCTAACACCTCACATCAACACACGCTAACACCTCACATCATCACACGCTAACACCTCACATCAACACACGCTAACACCTCCACATCAACCCACGCTTAACACCTCACATCAACACTAACACCTCACATCATCACATACTAACACCTCCACATCAACACACGCTAACACCTCACATCCAACCCGCTAACACCTCCACATCAACACACGCTAACACCTCCACATCAACCACACGCTAACACCTCACATCAACACACGCTTAACACCTCACATCAACACACACGCTAACACCTCACATCAACACATGCTAACACCTCACATCAACACACGCTAACACCTCACATCAACACACGCTAACACCTCACATCATCACATGCTAACACCTCACATCAACACACGCTAACACCTCACATCAACACACGCTAACACCTCACATCAACACACGCTAACACCTCACATCAACACACGTAACACCTCACATCAACACTACGCTAACACCTCACATCAACACACGCTAACACCTCACATCATCACACGCTAACACCTCACATCATCACACGCTAACACCTCACATCAACACACGCTAACACCTCACATCATCACACGCTAACACCTCACATCAACACACGCTAACACCTCACATCAACACGCTAACACCTCCACATCATCATACGCTACACCTCCCACATCAACACACACGTAACACCTCCACATCACTACGCTAACACACTCCACATCATCACACGCTAACACCTCACATCAACACACTTTTAACACCTCACATCAACAACGCGTAACACCTCCACATCAACACACGCTAACACCTCACATCAACTACCTTCAACACCTCCACATCAACACACGCTAACACCTCACATCACTGCGCTAACACCTCCACATCAACACGCGCGTAACACCTCCACATCAACAACACGTAACACCTCACATCACACGCTTAACACCTCACATCAACTACGGCCCAACTAACCTCCCACATCAACCGCGCTAACACCTCCCACATCAACCCGCGTAACACCTCCCACTATCATACCCGCGCTAACACCTCCGCATCAACAAACACTACGCTAACACCTCACATCAGCAGCATACTAACACCTCCACATCACCAGACACTAACACCTCACATCAACATGCACACTTTCACCTAATCACACTTACGCTAACACCTCACATCACACAACACACGTATTACCTCCCACATCAACACTACGCTAACACCTCCACATCCAACTTTACCGTAACACCTCACATCAGCACCTCCAACTACCTCCCCACATCAACGTGCGGCTAACACCTCACAACACCACGCAACTACCTCCCACATCAACCTACGCTAACACCTCCATCAACACATGCACAACACCTCACATCAGCATTCTTGCGCATACGTTTAACACCTCACATCAACCTGCGCTAACAGCTCCACATCAACACCACGCGTACACACCTCACATCAACACACGCTAACACCTCCACATCAACCTGCGCTAACACCTCCCCACATCAACCTGCGTAAGCACCTCCACATCAACACATGCCCTAACACCTCCGCATCAACTGCGTGGCACTCCACGTCAACCTGCGTAACACCGCCGTACACGGCTAACACCTCCCACATCATCCACCGCTAGCACCTCCACATCAACTACCTTCAACACCTCCCACATCAACCTGCGCTAACGCTCACATCAGCACGTACTAACACCTCACATCAGCACGTACTAACACCTCCATCAACACCGCGTACTAACACCTCCGCATCAACAGCCGCGCTAAGGACCTCCACACATCAGCCTGCGCTAACACCTCACATCATCACGAGCCATAACACCTCACATCAGCCTACTTTAACACCTCACACCGTTACGTGTAACACCTCCATCGACACGTACTGACACCTAACGTCATCACTACGTAACACCTCCACGTCAACTGCTAACACCTCGTCATCCTACGTAACGCCTCACGTCATCCTACGTAACGCCTCCATCAGCACGTACTGGCCTCGTCACCATTCGACACCTCCGCATCAACACGTGTGCTAACTGCCTCATCCACGGG
>NW_024375759.1:0-7500 GCF_010015445.1 Perca fluviatilis
TCCCCGCATGGGTTTTGGGTCTGATAAATGCACGCATCCCCGAAGGTCAGCGCTCGTTGGCATGTATTAGCTCTAGAATTGCCACAGTTATCCAAGTAACGTTAGAGCGATCAAAGGAACCATAACTGATTTAATGAGCCATTCGCAGTTTCACTGTACCGGCCGTGTGTACTTAGACTTGCATGGCTTAATCTTTGAGACAAGCATATGCTACTGGCAGGATCAACCAGGTAGCCCTTGGGACGGGCGCTCCAGCCGCAGCCGGGGCGCCGTGCGCTGGGACGGGTTTGCCGGGCGCCGACCGCCTGTAAGGCGGCGGCCGGCCCCAAAGCTGTTGCATCGGCGGTGAGCCAAGTGATGCGGGCAGGGTTTGAGAAACATCATGTTTGCCGGAAGGCGCCGCTGCGAGGGTGCGGGCGGGTATCCACGGGCTGGGGAACCGTGACGCCGCAGCGGGCTCCGGTGTAGGACTGCTGGGACAGACGGGGCGTCTCGGTCTCGCTTCAAATCGGGCGGCCCTGGAGGAACGCAGGGGAAAGGGTCCGGAGACTCCCCCGCGCATAGCCCTCCCGGCCATAGAGGCGAACCCGCAGGTCCGGAGGAACCGTCCGCCCGAACACCGGCGCTAGGCCGGCCGGCGGGGGCCCTCCGATGGCGGGTCACGTTTGCGAATCGGTCAGTGGGTAAAAGTGTGGAGAACCGCAGCTGCCTTAGGGTAAAGGCTCTCAAAAGTGTCCGGCCGTGGTCTCCAGAGGTCGGGCCCGCTGCCCCGAGACTCCTCGGTGCAGTTCTCTGGAGGCCTATGTTTTCAAAAACTGGGTTTCCGAAATCGTGCAGAAGGTGGCTGGGAAAACCGCCCCAAAGTGACGCTCACCGGAGAAGGGGAAAAGTGCAGAAGCGGTTGACCCTCTACCGCTTCTCCCCTTCTCCGGTCGAAAAACTTAGAAAAAATCCAGAGTTTCGCGCCCCTGGTAACCCGACTTTCAAACATAGCGGATTTTTTCTAAGTTTTTCGACCGAGGAAGGGGAGAGGAAGCGGTAGAGGGTCAACCGCTTCTGCATTTTCGCCCCCTTCTCCGGTCGAAAAACTTAGAAAAAAATTCAGAGTTTCAAACATAGCGGATTTTTTCTAAGTTTTTCGACCGAGGAAGGGGAGAGGAAGCGGTAGAGGGTCAACCGCTTCTGCATTTTCGCCCCCTTCTCCGGTCTAAAAACTTAAGCTTTTTCGGTGCCCCTGGGGCACCGTCATCACTCAATGTACTTGACCGGGGAAGGCGGGTAGAGTCAAGCTGAAAGGCTTCTCTCGGGGGAAGCACTTGGAGAAAATAAACCGCACCGATACACCCTTCAATTTACCCCAGGGAAGGTGCCCCATACTCGGATAGAGGTCTGCCGCCTCTCCCTCCCTTTATCCGGCCGAAAAACGCGGAGAAAACCGCACCGACGCACCCTTCAATTTACCCCAGGGAAGGTGCCCCATACTCGGATAGAGGTCTGCCGCCTCTCCCTGCCTTTATCCGGCCGAAAAACGCGGAGAAAACCGCACCGACGCACCCTTTAATTTACCCCAGGGAAGGTGCCCCATATTCGGATAGAGGTCTGCCGCCTCTCCCTGCCTTTATCCGGCCGAAAACGCGGAGAAAACCGCACCGACGCACCCCTTCAATTTACCCCAGGGAAGGTGCCCCATACTCGGATAGAGGTCTGCCGCCTCTCCCTCCCTTTATCCGGCCGAAAAACGCGGAGAAAACCGCACCGACGCACCCTTCAATTTACCCCAGGGAAGGTGCCCCATACTCGGATAGAGGTCTGCCGCCTCTCCCTCCCTTTATCCGGCCGAAAAACGCGGAGAAAACCGCACCGACGCACCCTTTATTTTACCCCAGGGAAGGTGCCCCATACTCGGATAGAGGTCTGCCGCCTCTCCCTGCCTTTATCCGGCCGAAAAACGCGGAGAAAACCGCACCGACGCACCCTTCAATTTACCCCAGGGAAGGTGCCCCATATTCGGATAGAGGTCTGCCGCCTCTCCCTGCCTTTATCCGGCCGAAAAACGCGGAGAAAACCGCACCGACGCACCCTTCAATTTACCCCAGGGAAGGTGCCCCATACTCGGATAGAGGTCTGCCGCCTCTCCCTCCCTTTATCCGGCCGAAAAACGCGGAGAAAACCGCACCGACGCACCCTTTAATTTACCCCAGGGAAGGTGCCCCATACTCGGATAGAGGTCTGCCGCCTCTCCCTGCCTTTATCCGGCCGAAAACGCGGAGAAAACCGCACCGACGCACCCTTTATTTTACCCCAGGGAAGGTGCCCCATACTCGGATAGAGGTCTGCCGCCTCTCCCTGCCTTTATCCGGCCGAAAAACGCGGAGAAAACCGCACCGACGCACCCCTTTAATTTATTCCGCGGGAAGGTGCCCCATACTCGGATAGAGGTCTGCCGCCTCTCCCTCCCTTTATCCGGCCGAAAAACGCGGAGAAAACCGCACCGACGCACCCTTCAATTTACCCCCGGGAAGGTGCCCCATACCTCGGATAGAGGTCTGCCGCCTCTCCCTGCCTTTATCCGGCCGAAAAACGCGGAGAAAACCGCACCGACGCACCCTTTATTTTACCCCAGGGAAGGTGCCCCATACTCGGATAGAGGTCTGCCGCCTCTCCTGCCCTTATCCGGCCGAAAACGCGGAGAAAACCGCACCGACGCACCCTTTAATTTACCCCGGGAAGGTGCCCCTATACTCGGATAGAGGTCTGCCGCCTCTCTCCCTGCCTTTATCCGGCCGAGAAAACCGCACGACGCACTTTTACATACGATATGTCCGCCCTTCTCTGGAAGCAAAGGGAATGGCACGCCTCCCCAGCCTTGATACGAAGGGCCTCTATCGGTGCCCCCCAAGGAGGAGCGACCAAAAGGCCCCCCAAAGGGCGCGCGCGCGCGGCCCCCCTTTCCGAAGGGAGGGAGAGGCGCCGCACCCCTTCCCCTAAAAAACAAAGTGCGCGTGCGGTCCCGGCTTTTCGCCGGATAAAGGCAGGAGAGGCGGCAGACCCACCGCAGTAGGGGCACCCCGGGGGTAAAAAAGGGGGCCGGCGCGCCCCGCCGCCGATAAAGGCAGGGAGAGGCGCAGACCCACCCGGTAGGGCACCCCCGGGGTAAAAAAAGGGCGCGGAGCGGCCCCGCTGCCGGGCCGGATAAAGGTGGGCAGAGGCGCACACCGGTAGGGGCACCCCCGGGGTAAAAAAGGGCGCGGCAAAAGGGGCCCCCCCGCTGCCGCCGGAGGGAGGAGAAATGCGCAGACCCACCGAGTAGGGGCACCCCCGGGGTAAAGAAGGGGCGCGCGCGCCCCGCCGGGCCGGATAAAGGCAGGCAGAGCGCAGACCCCACCCCAAAGGGGCACCCAAACGAAGGGCGCCGGGCGGCTTGAATACCCCTCTTGTGGGGAGAGGCGGCAGACCTCTATCCGGTTATGGGGCACCTTTCCCTGGGGTAAAATAAAGGGTGCTGCCGGTGCGGTTTTCTCCGCTGCTTTTCGGCCGGATAAAGGGAGGGAGAGGCGGCAGACCTCTATCCGAGTATGGGGCACCTTCCCTGGGGTTAAATTGAAGGGTGCGCCTGCGCGTTTTCTCCTTCGCCGCCGGATAAAAGGGAGGGAGAGGCGGCAGACCTCTATCCGGAGTATGGGGCACCTTCCCTGGGGTAAAATTGAAGGGGGCGCTGGCTGCGCGGTTTTCTCCGTTTTTCGCCGGATAAAGGCAGGGAGAGGCGGCAGACCTCTATCCGGAATATGGGGCACCTTCTTCCCTGGGGTAAATTAAAGGTGCGGCTGTGCGGTTTTCTCCCGCTTTTGCCGGATAAAAGACAGAGGAGAGGCGGCAGACCTCTATCCGAGTTATGGGGCACCTTCCCTGGGGTAAATTGAAGGGTGCGCGGGTGCGGTTTTCTTCGCTTTTCGGCCGGATAAAGGGGAGGGAGAGGCGGCAGACCTCTATCCGGAGTATGGGGCACCTTCCCTGGGGTAAATTGAAGGGTGTATCGGTGCGGTTTATTTCTCCAAGTTGCTTCTCCCGAGAAGCCTTTCAGCTTGACTCCACCCGCCTTCCGTCAAGTACATTGAGGATGACGGTGCCCCAGGGCACCGAAAAGCTTAAGTTTTTAGACCGGAGAAGGGGGATAAAATGCAGAAGCTTTGCTACCCTCTACCGCTTCCCTTTTCGGTCGAAAAACTTAGAAAAAAATCGGCTTATGTTTGAAACTCTGAATTTTTTCTAAGTTTTTCGACCGAGAAGGGGGCGAAATGCAGAAGCGGCTGACCCTCTACCTCTTCTTCGGTCGTAAAACTTAGAAAAAATCCGCTATGTTTGAAAGTCGGGTTACCAGGGGGCCAAACTCTGGATTTTTCCTAAGTTTTTCGAATCGGAGAAGGGGAGAAGCGGTAGAGGGTCAACCGCTTCTGCACTTTTCCCCTTCTCCGGTGAGCGCCACTTTGGGGCGGCTTTTCCCAGCCACCTTCTGTACGCATTTCGAAACCCAGTTTTTGAAAAACATAGGGCTCCAGAGAACTGCACCGAGGAGTCTCGGCAGCGGGTCTCGACCTCTGGAGACCACGGCCGACACTTTTGAGAGCCTTTTACCCTAAGGCAGCTGCGTTCTCCACACTTTTACCCACTGACCGATTCGCAAACGTGACCTCGCCATCGGAGGGTTCCCTCACGGCCGTTTCCGCTACCGTGTTCGAGCGGACGTTCCTCCGACCTGCGGGTTCGCCTCTATGGCCGAGGGTTGGGCGGGGGAGTCTCCGACCCTTTCCCCTTCGCTCCTCCAGGGCAGCCTGATTGAAGCAGACCAAGACTCCTTCGTCCCAGCAGTCTCTACACCGGAGCTCCGCCGGGCGCCACGGTTCCCCAGCCTGTGGATACCTCACCGCACTTCGCAGAGCGGCGCTTTCCGCAAACATGATGTTCTCAAACCCTGCCCGGATCACTTGGCCCACCACCGATGCAACAGCTTAATGTCGCTTTACAGGCGTCGGTGCCCGCAAACCTGTCCCAGCGCACGGCTGCTCAAGGCGGCTGGGCTCGATCCCAAGGGCTACCTGGTTGATCCTGCCAGTAGCATATGCTTGTTCTCAAAGATTAAGCCATGCAAGTCTAAGTACACACGGCCGGTACAGTGAAACTGCTTAATGGCTCATTAAATCAGTTATGGTTCCTTTGATCGCCTTAACGCTACTTTGATAACTGTGGCAATACTAGAGCTAATACATGCCAACGAAGCGCTGACCTTCGGGATGCGGCATTTATCAGACCCAAAACCCATGCGGGTGCCTTCTGGTGCCCCGCCGCTGTGACTCTAATAAAACCTCGGCGTATCGCTGGTCTCCTCGTATGGCGACGCCTCATTCAATGTCTGCCCTATCAACTTTCGATGGTACTTTCTGTGCCTACCATGGTGACCACGGGTAACGGGAATCAGGGTTCGATTCCCGAGAGGGAGCCTGAGAAACGGCTACCACATCCAGAGGCAGGCGCTGCAAGAATTACCCACTCGACTCGGGAGGTAGTGACGGTAATAACAATACAGGACTCTTTCGAGGCCCTGTAATTGGAATGAGTACACTTTAAATCCTTTAACGAGGATCAATTGAGGGCAAGTCTGGTGCCAGCAGCCGCGTAATTCCAGCTCCAATAGCGATCTTAAAGTTGCTGCAGTTAAAAAGCTCGTAGTTGATCTCGATCGAAGCTGACGGTCCGCATGAGGCGAAATAACAACCGCCTGTCCCAGTCCCCTGCTCTCGGGCCTACGATGCTCTTTAACTGAGTGTCCTGCGGGTCCAAGGCTTTACTTTGAAAAAATTAGAGTGTTCAAAGCAGGCCCGTCGCCTGAATACCGCAGCTAGGAATAATGGAATAGGACCTCGTTCTATTTTGTGGGTTTCTTCTGAACTGGGGCCATGATTAAGAGGGACGGCCGGGCATTCAGATTGTGCCGCTTAGAGGTGAAATTCTTGACCGCGCAAGACGGACGAAAAGCGTAAAGCATTTGCCAAGAATGTTTTCATTAATCAAGAACGAAAGTCGGAGGTTCGAAGACGATCAGATACCGCCGAAGTTCCACCATAAACGATGCCAACTAGCTATCCGGCGGCGTTATTCTCCATGACCGACTGGCAGTCCGGAAACCAAAGTCTTTGGGTTCCGGGGAGTATGGTTGCAAAGCTGAAACTTAAAGGAATTGACGGAAGGGCACCACTAGGAGTGGAGCCTCCGCGGCTTAATTTGACTCAACATGGGAAAACCTCACCCGCCCGACACGGAAAGGATTGACAGATTGATAGCTCTTTCCGATTCTGTGGGTGGTGGTGCATGGCCGTTCTTAGTTGGTGGAGCGCATTTGTCTGGTTAATTCGGATAACGTAACGAGACCCGCATGCTAACTAGTTACGCTGCCCCGCGGCGGTCGGGCGCCCAACTTCTTAGAGGGACAAGTGGCGCTCAGCCACACGAGATTGAGCAATAACAGGTCTGTGATGCCCTTAGATGTCCGGGCTGCAGCTCGCCACACTGAGTGGATCAGCGCAGGTCTACCCTTCGCCGGAGGCGGTAACCCGCTGAACCCCACTCGCTGATAGGGATTGGGGATTGCAATTATTTCCCATGAACGAGGAATTCTGTGTAAGCGCTGGTCATAAGCTCGCTGCTGATTAAGTCCCTGCCCTTTGTACAAAATCAGCCTGGCCGCTACTACCGCATTGATGGTTTAGTGAGGTCCTCGATCGCCTCCCCCGCTGAGTCGGTCACGTGCCCGGCGGAGCCGTGAAGACGCATCAAACTTGACTATCTAGAGGAAGTAAAAGTCGTAATAAGGTTTCCTTCCGTAGGTGAACCTGCGGGAAGGATCATTACCGGTTTGCCGCCTCGCCTTCGCTGGTGGTGCTGCAGCACGCTTTGTCTCGAGCTTAGGAGGGTTTCACGCCTTCCTCCAGGCAGCTGGCGTCCTGTGGGTCTTTTCCTCGCCTCTTTCCTGCCCGACGCCCCTTCGCTGGCGGGCTAGGTAATATAGGGGGCACGCGCCGCTGCCCAAACAAAACTAGTCTGATCAGTGTCCGACCGAGACCTCCGCCCCGACTCTCCTCGCCAGTGCGACGCTGCCCCGCGCCTTCGTCCGGAGGGCTGACGGTGATGACGCGGCGGGTACGCCGCTGCGGGCAGATAGGGGCGCTGCTCCCGTAAACCTACCGGCCTGAACCGAAACCTGAACCTCAACTCCAAGTGCGCGCTACCTCGCCTGGCCAGCCCGGCCTGGTACCTAACTTCCTCCTCCTACGGAGGGTGGCGGGGGACTAACGCCTCCACTACCCGTTCTGGACCTCTGGCTCCGAGCGTGGGGAGCTCGGAGGTTCTGTTATCCCCTTTAAAAACCCTTTTGTCTGGAGAACCATGGCCTCCCAAATGAAAACACAAAAATGTGACAACTCTTAGCGGTGGATCACTCGCTCATGC